>NC_084639.1:454246-524246 GCF_033978795.1 Nerophis ophidion | reverse complement strand
ATTTATAAAAATATGAATGTATTTGGTTCTGTTTACGTTGTTATTTGATATTCTATTTTGACTCCTGCTGCTACTGGAACCTTCTTTTCCTTGATGTCCTTCTGATCTCATGGAGCTAAGCAGAATAGGCCTGCAACCATTCATTGAGTACATTTTGAAAAAAGGACAACAAACAAAAATGTAATTCAAGTACATTCATGATTAGATTAAAGAAATAATGTGCATTCTATGCAAAGATTTGTGTATCCTGTAAAGAGCCACATATGACAATACACACAAATATTACAATTGAATCCAATCTTCTCAATAGTCATGTGTTTATATTCCACATAAGATCCAATGTTTCTATGCAAAGTTAAAGAATGTGTTGGCAGGTCCAAGGAGGAAAGAGAAGTGTTCAATATTTCTTACCACACTGAAGCCAATTCAAAACTGTTAAGAATTCATTGAAAAAGTCAAAAGAAACACAACGGTTGAGCAAAAACTACACCAAAGCAATGTTGTTTAGATATTGTAGTTTGAGGGGAAAAGTTCAGCTGCGACATAAACTTCACCAGCATGATAGTTTTAGATACACGCTCGTAAATCTGTCACATGCAGCGCCTTTAAAGCCTGGCTGAATGAACAATTATCTCCACGGGCTTTGGAATGGAGGCGGCTGAAGCAAACTCAAACTGTGACAAAGGACGACTTGACTCACTGCTGCTCACAAGTTGAGAGGAGACTAACTCGATTTTTATCAACCAGGAGACTGACTGCAGCCCAGGAGAGGGAACACACAACAGGGGCCTCATGTAATAAGAAGACCGACGCCCTTTTTAGCACAGCAAAGATCAGATGTAACCAGATTTAACTCATTCTGAAAATGTGTCACGCCCGCTTCACGCACGCACATTTCTACAGGCGGCACACACACACACACACACACACACACACACACACACACACACACACACACACACACACACACACACACACACACACACACACACACACACACACACGCTGTTTTTTAAAGTTGCAAGTGATAAACGCTTATTCAGTGAAACCAAAACAATTGTAAAACTGCATCATATATGTAATATAAATATTGTATATTATTATGGATTTATAGTTAATAATTAATATAATTAAGCATAAAGAGTTTGTGAAAGTTTGACTCCTACCTAGTTGACTTCCGTGATGACCTCAAAGTTTTGAGAAGGTGGTAGAGTGGATGTGCCAGCAACCTGAGGGTTCCTGGTTCAATCCCCACACCTTATAGCATCCTAGTCACGTCTGCTGTGTCCTTGAGCAAGACACTTCACCCTTGCTCCTGATGGGTGCTGGTGAGCGCCTTGCATGGCAGCTCCCTCTATCCGTGTGTGCATGTGGAAATGGTGTCAAAGCGCTTTGAGTTCCTTAAAAAAGAAAAAAGGTATAAAAGTGCTATATACGTAAGTACAAACAATATTTAGCATCAGTAATCAATGAGAAATATCAAGCAGCTAAATTGCATTAAAGGTGGAAAAGTGTTTCCCATGATGCATTGCAGGGGATTTAACTGGGTGTGACTTTGAATGATGTGTTGTGTTGGACATTTATTTAGAAGAGGGGTCGGCAACCTGCGGCTCTTTAGCGCCGCCCTAGTGGCTCTCTGGAGCTTTTTCAAAAATACATGAAAAATGGAAATGATGAGCGGGAAAAAACACATTTTTTGTTTTAATTTGGTTTCTGTAGGAGAACAAACATGACACAAACCTCCATAATAGTTATAAAACACACTGTAACCTCCCTAAATGTTACACATCCCACTGTTTATATTCAACATGCTTCACTGATTCCAGTATTTGGCGAGCGCCGTTTTGTCCTACTCATTTTGGCGGTCCTTGAACTCACCCTAGTTTGTTTACATGTATAACTTTCTCCGACCTTCTAAGACGTGTTTTATGCCACTTCTTTTTATGTCCTATTTTGTCCACCAAACTTTTAATGTTGTGCATGAATGCACAAAGGTGAGTTTTGTTGATGTTTTTGACTTGTGTGGAGTGCTAATCAGACATATTTGGTCCCTGCAAGCTAATGATGCTAACATGCTATTTAGGCTAGCTGTATGTACATATTGCATCATTAGGTCTCATTTGTTGATATATTTGAGCTCATTTAGTTTCATTTAAGTCCTCATAATTCAATTTATATCTCATGACACACTATCTGTATGTAATGTGGCTTTGAATTGTTTGCAGCTGCAGACATGTTTGTTTTTGTATTTTTGGTCCAATATGTCTCTTTCAGCATTTTGGGTTGCTGACCCCTGATATAGACATGTAGTGTATAGATGCATGAAGGAGACATAGACATAGACATGTAGTGTATAGATGCATGAAGGAGACATAGACATAGACATGTAGTGTATAGATGCATGAAGGAGACATAGACATAGACATGTAGTGTATAGATGCATGAAGGAGACATAGACATGTAGTGTATAGATGCATGAAGGAGACATAGACATGTAGTGTATAGATGCATGAAGGAGACATAGACATAGACATGTAATGTATAGATGCATGAAGGAGACATAGACATGTAGTGTATAGATGCATGAAGGAGACATAGACATAGACATGTAGTGTATAGATGCATGAAGGAGACATAGACATAGACATGTAGTGTATAGATGCATGAAGGAGACATAGACATAGACATGTAGTGTATAGATGCATGAAGGAGACATAGACATGTAGTGTATAGATGCATGAAGGAGACATAGACATGTAGTGTATAGATGCATGAAGGAGACATAGACATAGACATGTAGTGTATAGATGCATGAAGGAGACATAGACATAGACATGTAGTGTATAGATGCATGAAGGAGACATAGACATAGACATGTAGTGTATAGATGCATGAAGGAGACATAGACATAGACATGTAGTGTATAGATGCATGAAGGAGACATAGACATAGACATGTAGTGTATAGATGCATGAAGGAGACATAGACATAGACATGTAGTGTATAGATGCATGAAGGAGACATAGACATAGACATGTAGTGTATAGATGCATGAAGGAGACATAGACATGTAGTGTATAGATGCATGAAGGAGACATAGACATAGACATGTAGTGTATAGATGCATGAAGGAGACATATATATAGACATGTAGTTTATAGATGCATGTTTCCATGTAATTATCAGAGACGCCACACTAGAGATAGTTTATATTTATATCTTTTTAATGAGTAGGCGCAGGCTGAGGTTAAAAGTTGAAGTTTGTAGCCACAAAATCAACATTTAGAGGAGGTTCCCACTGCAGAGTTGAAGGCAGCATTCCTTCTTCTTTTCCCGTTAAATCACATCTTCTGAAGAATTGTGACATTTCAAAACAACTTTGTTGTTATTGCGATTAAACTACGACAACATTGGTGCTCACTACAACCCACCCAAGAACAAACACACACACACACAAACACACACACACACACACACACACACACACACACACACACACACACACACGTTTCCATATGAGTTGTGAAATGGTGTTAGATGTAAAAATAAACAGAATACAATGATTTGTAAATCATTTTCAAGCCATATTCAGTTGAATATGCTACAAAGACAACATATTTCATGTTCACACATTTTGTTGGTTCAAATAATCATTAACTTTAGAATTTGATGCCAGCAACACGTGACAAAGAAGTTGGGAAAGGTGGCAATAAATACTGATAAAGTTGAGGAATGCTCATCAAACACTTATTTGGAACATCCCCCAGGTGTGCAGGCTAATTGGGAACAGGTGGGTGCCATGATTGGCTATAAAAGCAGCTTCCATGAAATGCTAAGTCATTCACAAACAAGGATGGGGTGAGGGTCACCACTTTGTAAGCAAATTGTCAAACAGTTTTAGAACAACATTTCTCAACCAGCTATTGCAAGGAATTTAGGGATTTTACCATCTACGGTCTGTAAAATCATCAAAAGGTTCAGAGAATCTGGAGAAATCACTGCACGTAAGCCATGATATTATGGACCTTTGATCCCTCAGGCGGTACTGCACCAAAAACCGACACCAGTGTGTAAAGGATATCACCACATGGGCTCAGGAACACTTCATAAAACCACTGTCAGTAACTACAGTTGGTCGCAAGATCTGTAGGTGCAAGTCAAAGCTCTACTATGCAAAGCCAAAGCCATTTATCAACAACACCCTGAAATCCCGCCGGCTTCTCTGGGCTCGAGTTCATCTAAGATGGACTGATGCAAAGTGGAAAAGTGTTCTGTGGTCTGAGCTGTCTCAAATAGCAAAATGACTAAAAACACTTTATTAAAGCAAATTCATTGTTCAGTCATGGCGTTCAAAACTTAAAAATCTGTCCAGAGTACACCAATTAATGACAAAAAAGTATATTTTTCTGCAATTAATCGCGTTGATTTTGAGTTAATTATGAACAATGCGATTAATCGCGATCAAATATTTTAATTTTTTCACAACCCTAGCATGTATATATATATATATATATATATATATATATATATATATAAATGTTTTAAATATAAAAAAGTGTGCAACTGCAGCTAAGTTCCCCTTTGCTACGACACGGCCCGAGTGTCAAAAAGGAAGTGTTCGCGCCAATCGCCTGATAAAAAAAAAATGGTGCTGTTATTGAAATGTATATTTAGTGCGATGACATCCCAGCTGTAGTAAAAAATATCAACTAACATCTTTGACAAGCAAAACATGATCATAACAATCCACATTTTGTGTTACTAATGTGTGAAAGTGTAGCTCCTCTCCTCTAAATGCAAGTGCTCCTAAAGCAGGGAATATAATTCTGTCTCAAATAACCAAATGATTAAAAACATTTTATTAAAGCAAATTCATTATCCAGTCATGGTATTAAAAACTTAAAAATGATCTGTCCAGAGTACACCAATTAATGACAAAAATATACATCTTTCTGCTATTAATCGCAATGATTTTGAGTTAACTAAGAACAACGTGATGAATCGCGATTAAATATTTTAATTGTTTGACAGGCTTAGTATTTATATACATGTTTTAAATGTAAAAATGTGGATTTAAGTGACATGGGGAATGAATGATTAATTGATAGATTAGATATTTTTCAGCAGGTTTACATTTAAAATGCTTTTTCTAAAAGGGCCGTCCCAAAAAAAGTCCTTGCGGTCTTGTTTGATTGACTTAATAGACATTATTGTGGCACCGACATTTCATGAAACGTCACAAAAAACACAAGAGGGAGTGAGAGCACATGTACATCATCAACACAAAGATGAAACACAAGCTAAAATATGCAGAAAGAAACATGAAGAAAATACAACAAAAACTATCACTTCCTCTTTGGGCTCCTGAAAGGGGACTTTGCAGGTTTCTTTTAAAAAGGGCATTTTTTGTAGGGTTGAGGGTGGACTGCTAGGAAAGTAAAGTTTGCAGCAGAGGAGGACGTCGCAAACATTGATGGACGAGTGAAGATTAGCACACCTCGCTAATTAGCCATCCCCCGCTGTTCTTATCTGCAAACATTTGATATCCACGCCTTAAGAAGACGTTTATGGCGGCTTTCTTCTCCGCTGCCAAGTCTCCGTCAGACTGATTAGAAAACACATTTCACCTTTCAACTCCCTGCCAGCTGGAGAGAAACCACAACGCTGCTCTTGTTGTTGGCGGAGCAGGAGAGGATGCGCACATTCTTCAACTGCAGGATGCTTTTATTCCGCATCTGGCAAACAAAACTCTCTGCGCTGTTTCCTTTTCTGTCCGCGCTCACATAATTGGCCTCGGGAGCTTTTGGCAAAACTTCAAAGAGGAACAATACACCTGTTTGCTTCATTATGTCTCACACACACACACACACACACACACACACACACACACACACACACGCGCTTTTTTATTAGGAACCTGCAGCCAGATGACCTGCTGCTTTTCCTATCTGGGACCGGACACTTCATTAGGTACAGCTGCACACCCCGAAGCGATCCGGCCGAGCAAAACAAAACATTTTGGACGCTAAAAACATTTATTCACATTTCAACTGCGATTCATTTTTGTCTTGATATGAAAGATGTTTCGTTTTTTTTATTTTTTTTTTACACTGAGGTGAATTTTGTGATCTTTTGCATGAAATTATGCTGACAATCTTATTGAAGAAAATAACAAAAATGTTTTTTTTAAATGTGTTGTAAAAAAAAAAATAGTGAACTTTTTTTTTTCAGTGTAAAAACTATTCAGTGTATAAAAATAGTTTCAGGCCTAATTTACCAGAAGCAATTGTTTATTTACAATGAATTTTACAGCACTGCCATTTAAAAGACTGACATTTTTATTTCATTGTCAGCATATCTTCTTAGTACTTGTTCATGATATTAAGCTCATGACCACTAAGTTGAATGTAGGACTGCTTGTATCGCACATGATATCACACACATGTAGACACACTGCAGGACTGCTTGTATCGCACATGATGTCACACACAAGTAAACACACTGCAGGACTGCTTGTATCGCACATGATATCACACACAAGTAAACACGCTGCAGGACTGCTTGTATCACACATGATATCACACACAATTAAACACACTGCAGGACTGCTTGTATCACACATGATATCACACACAATTAAACACACTGCAGGACTGCTTGTATCACACATGATATCACACACAATTAAACACACTGCAGGACTGCTTGTATCACACATGATATCACACACAATTAAACACACTGCAGGACTGCTTGTATCACACATGATGTCACACACAAACACACTGCAGGACTGCTTGTATCGCACATGATGTCACACACAATTAAACACACTGCAGGACTGCTTGTATCACACATGATGTCACACACAAGTAAACACACTGCAGGACTGCTTGTATCACACATGATATCACACACAATCAAACACACTGCAGGACTGCTTGTATCACACATGATGTCACACACAAGTAAACACGCTGCAGGACTGCTTGTATCACACATGATATCACACACAATTAAACACACTGCAGGACTGCTTGTATCACACATGATATCACACACAAGTAAACACACTGCAGGACTGCTTGTATCGCACATGATATCACACACAAGTAAACACGCTGCAGGACTGCTTGTATCACACATGATATCACACACAATTAAACACACTGCAGGACTGCTTGTATCGCACATGATATCACACACATGTAGACACACTGCAGGACTGCTTGTATCGCACATGATGTCACACACATGTAGACACACTGCAGGACTGCTTGTATCACACATGATATCACACACAAGTAAACACACTGCAGGACTGCTTGTATCACACATGATGTCACACACAAGTAAACACACTGCAGGACTGCTTGTATCACACATGATATCACACACAATTAAACACACTGCAGGACTGCTTGTATCACACATGATATCACACACAAGTAAACACACTGCAGGACTGCTTGTATCGCACATGATATCACACACAAGTAAACACGCTGCAGGACTGCTTGTATCACACATGATATCACACACAATTAAACACACTGCAGGACTGCTTGTATCGCACATGATATCACACACATGTAGACACACTGCAGGACTGCTTGTATCGCACATGATGTCACACACATGTAGACACACTGCAGGACTGCTTGTATCGCACATGATATCACACACAACCAAACACTCTACAAGACTGCTTGTATCACACATGATATCACACACAATTAAACACACTGCAGGACTGCTTGTATCGCACATGATATCACACACAATTAAACACTCTACAAGACTGCTTGTATCACACATGATATCACACACAAGTAAACATGCTGCAGGACTGCTTGTATCGCACATGATATCACACACAAGTAAACACACTGCAGGACTGCTTGTATCGCACATGATATCACACACAAGTAAACACACTGCAGGACTGCTTGTATCGCACATGATATCACACACAAGTAAACACACTGCAGGACTGCTTGTATCGCACATGATATCACACACAAGTAAACACGCTGCAGGACTGCTTGTATCACACATGATATCACACACAATTAAACACACTGCAGGACTGCTTGTATCACACATGATATCACACACAAGTAAACACGCTGCAGGACCGTTTGTATCACATATGATATCACACACAAGTAAACACACTGCAGGTCTGCTTGTATCGCACATGATGTCACACACAAGTAAACACACTGCAGGACTGCTTGTATCGCACATGATATCACACACATGTAGACACACTGCAGGACTGCTTGTATCGCACATGATGTCACACACATGTAGACACACTGCAGGACTGCTTGTATCGCACATGATGTCACACACAAGTAAACACACTGCAGGACTGCTTGTATCGCACATGATATCACACACATGTAGACACACTGCAGGACTGCTTGTATCGCACATGATGTCACACACAATTAAACACACTGCAGGACTGCTTGTATCACACATGATGTCACACACAAGTAAACACACTGCAGGACTGCTTGTATCACACATGATATCACACACAATCAAACACACTGCAGGACTGCTTGTATCACACATGATGTCACACACAAGTAAACACGCTGCAGGACTGCTTGTATCACACATGATATCACACACAATTAAACACACTGCAGGACTGCTTGTATCACACATGATATCACACACAAGTAAACACACTGCAGGACTGCTTGTATCGCACATGATATCACACACAAGTAAACACGCTGCAGGACTGCTTGTATCACACATGATATCACACACAATTAAACACACTGCAGGACTGCTTGTATCGCACATGATATCACACACATGTAGACACACTGCAGGACTGCTTGTATCGCACATGATGTCACACACATGTAGACACACTGCAGGACTGCTTGTATCGCACATGATATCACACACAACCAAACACTCTACAAGACTGCTTGTATCACACATGATATCACACACAATTAAACACACTGCAGGACTGCTTGTATCGCACATGATGTCACACACAATTAAACACACTGCAGGACTGCTTGTATCACACATGATGTCACACACAAGTAAACACACTGCAGGACTGCTTGTATCACACATGATATCACACACAATCAAACACACTGCAGGACTGCTTGTATCACACATGATGTCACACACAAGTAAACACGCTGCAGGACTGCTTGTATCACACATGATATCACACACAATTAAACACACTGCAGGACTGCTTGTATCACACATGATATCACACACAAGTAAACACACTGCAGGACTGCTTGTATCGCACATGATATCACACACAAGTAAACACGCTGCAGGACTGCTTGTATCACACATGATATCACACACAATTAAACACACTGCAGGACTGCTTGTATCGCACATGATATCACACACATGTAGACACACTGCAGGACTGCTTGTATCGCACATGATGTCACACACATGTAGACACACTGCAGGACTGCTTGTATCACACATGATATCACACACAAGTAAACACACTGCAGGACTGCTTGTATCACACATGATGTCACACACAAGTAAACACACTGCAGGACTGCTTGTATCACACATGATATCACACACAATTAAACACACTGCAGGACTGCTTGTATCACACATGATATCACACACAAGTAAACACACTGCAGGACTGCTTGTATCGCACATGATATCACACACAAGTAAACACGCTGCAGGACTGCTTGTATCACACATGATATCACACACAATTAAACACACTGCAGGACTGCTTGTATCGCACATGATATCACACACATGTAGACACACTGCAGGACTGCTTGTATCGCACATGATGTCACACACATGTAGACACACTGCAGGACTGCTTGTATCGCACATGATATCACACACAACCAAACACTCTACAAGACTGCTTGTATCACACATGATATCACACACAATTAAACACACTGCAGGACTGCTTGTATCGCACATGATATCACACACAATTAAACACTCTACAAGACTGCTTGTATCACACATGATATCACACACAAGTAAACATGCTGCAGGACTGCTTGTATCGCACATGATATCACACACAAGTAAACACACTGCAGGACTGCTTGTATCGCACATGATATCACACACAAGTAAACACACTGCAGGACTGCTTGTATCGCACATGATATCACACACAAGTAAACACACTGCAGGACTGCTTGTATCGCACATGATATCACACACAAGTAAACACGCTGCAGGACTGCTTGTATCACACATGATATCACACACAATTAAACACACTGCAGGACTGCTTGTATCACACATGATATCACACACAAGTAAACACGCTGCAGGACCGTTTGTATCACATATGATATCACACACAAGTAAACACACTGCAGGTCTGCTTGTATCGCACATGATGTCACACACAAGTAAACACACTGCAGGACTGCTTGTATCGCACATGATATCACACACATGTAGACACACTGCAGGACTGCTTGTATCGCACATGATGTCACACACATGTAGACACACTGCAGGACTGCTTGTATCGCACATGATGTCACACACAAGTAAACACACTGCAGGACTGCTTGTATCGCACATGATATCACACACATGTAGACACACTGCAGGACTGCTTGTATCGCACATGATGTCACACACAATTAAACACACTGCAGGACTGCTTGTATCACACATGATGTCACACACAAGTAAACACACTGCAGGACTGCTTGTATCACACATGATATCACACACAATCAAACACACTGCAGGACTGCTTGTATCACACATGATGTCACACACAAGTAAACACGCTGCAGGACTGCTTGTATCACACATGATATCACACACAATTAAACACACTGCAGGACTGCTTGTATCACACATGATATCACACACAAGTAAACACACTGCAGGACTGCTTGTATCGCACATGATATCACACACAAGTAAACACGCTGCAGGACTGCTTGTATCACACATGATATCACACACAATTAAACACACTGCAGGACTGCTTGTATCGCACATGATATCACACACATGTAGACACACTGCAGGACTGCTTGTATCGCACATGATGTCACACACATGTAGACACACTGCAGGACTGCTTGTATCGCACATGATATCACACACAACCAAACACTCTACAAGACTGCTTGTATCACACATGATATCACACACAATTAAACACACTGCAGGACTGCTTGTATCGCACATGATATCACACACAATTAAACACTCTACAAGACTGCTTGTATCACACATGATATCACACACAAGTAAACATGCTGCAGGACTGCTTGTATCGCACATGATATCACACACAAGTAAACACACTGCAGGACTGCTTGTATCGCACATGATATCACACACAAGTAAACACACTGCAGGACTGCTTGTATCGCACATGATATCACACACAAGTAAACACACTGCAGGACTGCTTGTATCGCACATGATATCACACACAAGTAAACACGCTGCAGGACTGCTTGTATCACACATGATATCACACACAATTAAACACACTGCAGGACTGCTTGTATCACACATGATATCACACACAAGTAAACACGCTGCAGGACCGTTTGTATCACATATGATATCACACACAAGTAAACACACTGCAGGTCTGCTTGTATCGCACATGATGTCACACACAAGTAAACACACTGCAGGACTGCTTGTATCGCACATGATATCACACACATGTAGACACACTGCAGGACTGCTTGTATCGCACATGATGTCACACACATGTAGACACACTGCAGGACTGCTTGTATCGCACATGATGTCACACACAAGTAAACACACTGCAGGACTGCTTGTATCGCACATGATATCACACACATGTAGACACACTGCAGGACTGCTTGTATCGCACATGATGTCACACACATGTAGACACACTGCAGGACTGCTTGTATCGCACATGATGTCACACACAAGTAAACACACTGCAGGACTGCTTGTATCACACATGATATCACACACATGTAGACACACTGCAGGACTGCTTGTATCGCACATGATGTCACACACAATTAAACACACTGCAGGTCTGCTTGTATCGCACATGATGTCACACACAAGTAAACACACTGCAGGACTGCTTGTATCGCACATGATATCACACACATGTAGACACACTGCAGGACTGCTTGTATCGCACATGATGTCACACACATGTAGACACACTGCAGGACTGCTTGTATCGCACATGATGTCACACACAAGTAAACACACTGCAGGACTGCTTGTATCACACATGATATCACACACATGTAGACACACTGCAGGACTGCTTGTATCGCACATGATGTCACACACAATTAAACACACTGCAGGTCTGCTTGTATCGCACATGATGTCACACACAAGTAAACACACTGCAGGACTGCTTGTATCGCACATGATGTCACACACAATTAAACACACTGCAGGTCTGCTTGTATCGCACATGATGTCACACACAAGTAAACACACTGCAGGACTGCTTGTATCGCACATGATGTCACACACAAGTAAACACACTGCAGGACTGCTTGTATCGCACATGATATCACACACAAGTAAACACACTGCAGGACTGCTTGTATCACATATGATGTCACACACAATTAAACACACTGCAGGACTGCTTGTATCACACATGATGTCACACACAAGTAAACACACTGCAGGACTGCTTGTATCGCACATGATATCACACACAAGTAAACACACTGCAGGACTGCTTGTATCACACATGATATCACACACAAGTAAACACACTGCAGGACTGCTTGTATCGCACATGATGTCACACACAATTAAACACACTGCAGGACTGCTTGTATCGCACATGATGTCACACACAAGTAAACACACTGCAGGTCTGCTTGTATCGCACATGATATCACACACATGTAGACACACTGCAGGACTGCTTGTATCGCACATGATGTCACACACATGTAGACACACTGCAGGACTGCTTGTATCGCACATGATGTCACACACAAGTAAACACACTGCAGGACTGCTTGTATCGCACATGATGTCACACACAAGTAAACACACTGCAGGACTGCTTGTATCGCACATGATGTCACACACAAGTAAACACTCTGCAGGACTGCTTGTATCGCACATGATGTCACACACAAGTAAACACACTGCAGGACTGCTTGTATCGCACATGATGTCACACACAAGTAAACACACTGCAGGACTGCTTGTATCGCACATGATATCACACACAATTAAACACGCTGCAGGACTGCTTGTATCGCACATGATGTCACACACAAGTAAACACACTGCAGGACTGCTTGTATCGCACATGATATCACACACATGTAGACACACTGCAGGACTGCTTGTATCGCACATGATATCACACACATGTAGACACACTGCAGGACTGCTTGTATCGCACATGATGTCACACACAAGTAAACACACTGCAGGACTGCTTGTATCGCACATGATGTCACACACAAGTAAACACTCTGCAGGACTGCTTGTATCGCACATGATGTCACACACAATTAAACACACTGCAGGACTGCTTGTATCGCACATGATGTCACACACAAGTAAACACACTGCAGGACTGCTTGTATCGCACATGATGTCACACACAAGTAAACACACTGCAGGACTGCTTGTATCGCACATGATATCACACACAATTAAACACACTGCAGGACTGCTTGTATCACACATGATGTCACACACAACTAAACACACTGCAGGACTGCTTGTATCACACATGATATCACACACATGTAGACACACTGCAGGACTGCTTGTGTCACACATGATATCACACACAAGTAAACACACTGCAGGACTGCTTGTATCGCACATGATATCACACACAATTAAACACACTGCAGGACTGCTTGTGTCACACATGATATCACACACATGTAGACACACTGCAGGACTGCTTGTGTCACACATGATATCACACACAAGTAAACACACTGCAGGACTGCTTGTATCGCACATGATATCACACACAAGTAAACACACTGTAGGACTGCTTGTATCGCACATGATATCACACACATGTAGACACACTGCAGGACTGCTTGTGTCACACATGATATCACACACAAGTAAACACACTGCAGGACTGCTTGTATCGCACATGATGTCACACACAAGTAAACACACTGCAGGACTGCTTGTATCGCACATGATATCACACACAATTAAACACACTGCAGGACTGCTTGTGTCACACATGATATCACACACAAGTAAACACACTGCAGGACTGCTTGTATCGCACATGATATCACACACATGTAGACACACTGCAGGACTGCTTGTGTCACACATGATATCACACACAAGTAAACACACTGCAGGACTGCTTGTATCGCACATGATGTCACACACAAGTAAACACACTGCAGGACTGCTTGTATCGCACATGATATCACACACAATTAAACACACTGCAGGACTGCTTGTGTCACACATGATATCACACACAAGTAAACACACTCCAGGACTGCTTGTATCGCACATGATATCACACACAATTAAACACACTGCAGGACTGCTTGTGTCACACATGATATCACACACAAGTAAACACACTCCAGGACTGCTTGTATCGCACATGATATCACACACAAGTAAACACACTGCAGGACTGCTTGTATCACACATGATGACAAGTAAACACACTGCAGGACTGCTTGTATCGCACATGATATCACACACATGTAGACACACTGCAGGACTGCTTGTGTCACACATGATATCACACACAAGTAAACACACTGCAGGACTGCTTGTATCGCACATGATATCACACACAATTAAACACACTGCAGGACTGCTTGTATCACACATGATGTCACACACAAGTAAACACACTGCAGGACTGCTTGTATCACACATGATGTCACACACAAGTAAACACACTGCAGGACTGCTTGTATCGCACATGATGTCACACACAAGTAAACACACTGCAGGACTGCTTGTATCGCACATGATGTCACACACAAGTAAACACACTGCAGGACTGCTTGTATCGCACATGATGTCACACACAATTAAACACACTGCAGGACTGCTTGTATCACACATGATGTCACACACAAGTAAACACACTGCAGGACTGCTTGTATCGCACATGATGTCACACACAAGTAAACACACTGCAGGACTGCTTGTATCGCACATGATGTCACACACAAGTAAACACGCTGCAGGACTGCTTGTATCACACATGATATCACACACAATTAAACACTCTACAAGACTGCTTGTATCGCACATGATGTCACACACAATTAAACACACTGTAGGACTGCTTGTATCACACATGATATCACACACAAGTAAACACACTGCAGGACTGCTTGTATCACACATGATATCACACACAAGTAAACACACTGCAGGACTGCTTGTATCGCACATGATATCACACACAAGTAAACACGCTGCAGGACTGCTTGTATCACACATGATATCACACACAATTAAACACACTGCAGGACTGCTTGTATCACACATGATATCACACACAATTAAACACACTGCAGGACTGCTTGTATCACACATGATATCACACACAATTAAACACACTGCAGGACTGCTTGTATCACACATGATATCACACACAATTAAACACACTGCAGGACTGCTTGTATCACACATGATGTCACACACAAACACACTGCAGGACTGCTTGTATCGCACATGATGTCACACACAATTAAACACACTGCAGGACTGCTTGTATCACACATGATGTCACACACAAGTAAACACACTGCAGGACTGCTTGTATCACACATGATATCACACACAATCAAACACACTGCAGGACTGCTTGTATCACACATGATGTCACACACAAGTAAACACGCTGCAGGACTGCTTGTATCACACATGATATCACACACAATTAAACACACTGCAGGACTGCTTGTATCACACATGATATCACACACAAGTAAACACACTGCAGGACTGCTTGTATCGCACATGATATCACACACAAGTAAACACGCTGCAGGACTGCTTGTATCACACATGATATCACACACAATTAAACACACTGCAGGACTGCTTGTATCGCACATGATATCACACACATGTAGACACACTGCAGGACTGCTTGTATCGCACATGATGTCACACACATGTAGACACACTGCAGGACTGCTTGTATCACACATGATATCACACACAAGTAAACACACTGCAGGACTGCTTGTATCACACATGATGTCACACACAAGTAAACACACTGCAGGACTGCTTGTATCACACATGATATCACACACAATTAAACACACTGCAGGACTGCTTGTATCACACATGATATCACACACAAGTAAACACACTGCAGGACTGCTTGTATCGCACATGATATCACACACAAGTAAACACGCTGCAGGACTGCTTGTATCACACATGATATCACACACAATTAAACACACTGCAGGACTGCTTGTATCGCACATGATATCACACACATGTAGACACACTGCAGGACTGCTTGTATCGCACATGATGTCACACACATGTAGACACACTGCAGGACTGCTTGTATCGCACATGATATCACACACAACCAAACACTCTACAAGACTGCTTGTATCACACATGATATCACACACAATTAAACACACTGCAGGACTGCTTGTATCGCACATGATATCACACACAATTAAACACTCTACAAGACTGCTTGTATCACACATGATATCACACACAAGTAAACATGCTGCAGGACTGCTTGTATCGCACATGATATCACACACAAGTAAACACACTGCAGGACTGCTTGTATCGCACATGATATCACACACAAGTAAACACACTGCAGGACTGCTTGTATCGCACATGATATCACACACAAGTAAACACACTGCAGGACTGCTTGTATCGCACATGATATCACACACAAGTAAACACGCTGCAGGACTGCTTGTATCACACATGATATCACACACAATTAAACACACTGCAGGACTGCTTGTATCACACATGATATCACACACAAGTAAACACGCTGCAGGACCGTTTGTATCACATATGATATCACACACAAGTAAACACACTGCAGGTCTGCTTGTATCGCACATGATGTCACACACAAGTAAACACACTGCAGGACTGCTTGTATCGCACATGATATCACACACATGTAGACACACTGCAGGACTGCTTGTATCGCACATGATGTCACACACATGTAGACACACTGCAGGACTGCTTGTATCGCACATGATGTCACACACAAGTAAACACACTGCAGGACTGCTTGTATCGCACATGATATCACACACATGTAGACACACTGCAGGACTGCTTGTATCGCACATGATGTCACACACAATTAAACACACTGCAGGACTGCTTGTATCACACATGATGTCACACACAAGTAAACACACTGCAGGACTGCTTGTATCACACATGATATCACACACAATCAAACACACTGCAGGACTGCTTGTATCACACATGATGTCACACACAAGTAAACACGCTGCAGGACTGCTTGTATCACACATGATATCACACACAATTAAACACACTGCAGGACTGCTTGTATCACACATGATATCACACACAAGTAAACACACTGCAGGACTGCTTGTATCGCACATGATATCACACACAAGTAAACACGCTGCAGGACTGCTTGTATCACACATGATATCACACACAATTAAACACACTGCAGGACTGCTTGTATCGCACATGATATCACACACATGTAGACACACTGCAGGACTGCTTGTATCGCACATGATGTCACACACATGTAGACACACTGCAGGACTGCTTGTATCGCACATGATATCACACACAACCAAACACTCTACAAGACTGCTTGTATCACACATGATATCACACACAATTAAACACACTGCAGGACTGCTTGTATCGCACATGATGTCACACACAATTAAACACACTGCAGGACTGCTTGTATCACACATGATGTCACACACAAGTAAACACACTGCAGGACTGCTTGTATCACACATGATATCACACACAATCAAACACACTGCAGGACTGCTTGTATCACACATGATGTCACACACAAGTAAACACGCTGCAGGACTGCTTGTATCACACATGATATCACACACAATTAAACACACTGCAGGACTGCTTGTATCACACATGATATCACACACAAGTAAACACACTGCAGGACTGCTTGTATCGCACATGATATCACACACAAGTAAACACGCTGCAGGACTGCTTGTATCACACATGATATCACACACAATTAAACACACTGCAGGACTGCTTGTATCGCACATGATATCACACACATGTAGACACACTGCAGGACTGCTTGTATCGCACATGATGTCACACACATGTAGACACACTGCAGGACTGCTTGTATCACACATGATATCACACACAAGTAAACACACTGCAGGACTGCTTGTATCACACATGATGTCACACACAAGTAAACACACTGCAGGACTGCTTGTATCACACATGATATCACACACAATTAAACACACTGCAGGACTGCTTGTATCACACATGATATCACACACAAGTAAACACACTGCAGGACTGCTTGTATCGCACATGATATCACACACAAGTAAACACGCTGCAGGACTGCTTGTATCACACATGATATCACACACAATTAAACACACTGCAGGACTGCTTGTATCGCACATGATATCACACACATGTAGACACACTGCAGGACTGCTTGTATCGCACATGATGTCACACACATGTAGACACACTGCAGGACTGCTTGTATCGCACATGATATCACACACAACCAAACACTCTACAAGACTGCTTGTATCACACATGATATCACACACAATTAAACACACTGCAGGACTGCTTGTATCGCACATGATATCACACACAATTAAACACTCTACAAGACTGCTTGTATCACACATGATATCACACACAAGTAAACATGCTGCAGGACTGCTTGTATCGCACATGATATCACACACAAGTAAACACACTGCAGGACTGCTTGTATCGCACATGATATCACACACAAGTAAACACACTGCAGGACTGCTTGTATCGCACATGATATCACACACAAGTAAACACACTGCAGGACTGCTTGTATCGCACATGATATCACACACAAGTAAACACGCTGCAGGACTGCTTGTATCACACATGATATCACACACAATTAAACACACTGCAGGACTGCTTGTATCACACATGATATCACACACAAGTAAACACGCTGCAGGACCGTTTGTATCACATATGATATCACACACAAGTAAACACACTGCAGGTCTGCTTGTATCGCACATGATGTCACACACAAGTAAACACACTGCAGGACTGCTTGTATCGCACATGATATCACACACATGTAGACACACTGCAGGACTGCTTGTATCGCACATGATGTCACACACATGTAGACACACTGCAGGACTGCTTGTATCGCACATGATGTCACACACAAGTAAACACACTGCAGGACTGCTTGTATCGCACATGATATCACACACATGTAGACACACTGCAGGACTGCTTGTATCGCACATGATGTCACACACAATTAAACACACTGCAGGACTGCTTGTATCACACATGATGTCACACACAAGTAAACACACTGCAGGACTGCTTGTATCACACATGATATCACACACAATCAAACACACTGCAGGACTGCTTGTATCACACATGATGTCACACACAAGTAAACACGCTGCAGGACTGCTTGTATCACACATGATATCACACACAATTAAACACACTGCAGGACTGCTTGTATCACACATGATATCACACACAAGTAAACACACTGCAGGACTGCTTGTATCGCACATGATATCACACACAAGTAAACACGCTGCAGGACTGCTTGTATCACACATGATATCACACACAATTAAACACACTGCAGGACTGCTTGTATCGCACATGATATCACACACATGTAGACACACTGCAGGACTGCTTGTATCGCACATGATGTCACACACATGTAGACACACTGCAGGACTGCTTGTATCGCACATGATATCACACACAACCAAACACTCTACAAGACTGCTTGTATCACACATGATATCACACACAATTAAACACACTGCAGGACTGCTTGTATCGCACATGATATCACACACAATTAAACACTCTACAAGACTGCTTGTATCACACATGATATCACACACAAGTAAACATGCTGCAGGACTGCTTGTATCGCACATGATATCACACACAAGTAAACACACTGCAGGACTGCTTGTATCGCACATGATATCACACACAAGTAAACACACTGCAGGACTGCTTGTATCGCACATGATATCACACACAAGTAAACACACTGCAGGACTGCTTGTATCGCACATGATATCACACACAAGTAAACACGCTGCAGGACTGCTTGTATCACACATGATATCACACACAATTAAACACACTGCAGGACTGCTTGTATCACACATGATATCACACACAAGTAAACACGCTGCAGGACCGTTTGTATCACATATGATATCACACACAAGTAAACACACTGCAGGTCTGCTTGTATCGCACATGATGTCACACACAAGTAAACACACTGCAGGACTGCTTGTATCACACATGATATCACACACAAGTAAACACACTGCAGGACTGCTTGTATCGCACATGATATCACACACAAGTAAACACGCTGCAGGACTGCTTGTATCACACATGATATCACACACAATTAAACACACTGCAGGACTGCTTGTATCGCACATGATATCACACACATGTAGACACACTGCAGGACTGCTTGTATCGCACATGATGTCACACACATGTAGACACACTGCAGGACTGCTTGTATCACACATGATATCACACACAAGTAAACACACTGCAGGACTGCTTGTATCACACATGATGTCACACACAAGTAAACACACTGCAGGACTGCTTGTATCACACATGATATCACACACAATTAAACACACTGCAGGACTGCTTGTATCACACATGATATCACACACAAGTAAACACACTGCAGGACTGCTTGTATCGCACATGATATCACACACAAGTAAACACGCTGCAGGACTGCTTGTATCACACATGATATCACACACAATTAAACACACTGCAGGACTGCTTGTATCGCACATGATATCACACACATGTAGACACACTGCAGGACTGCTTGTATCGCACATGATGTCACACACATGTAGACACACTGCAGGACTGCTTGTATCGCACATGATATCACACACAACCAAACACTCTACAAGACTGCTTGTATCACACATGATATCACACACAATTAAACACACTGCAGGACTGCTTGTATCGCACATGATATCACACACAATTAAACACTCTACAAGACTGCTTGTATCACACATGATATCACACACAAGTAAACATGCTGCAGGACTGCTTGTATCGCACATGATATCACACACAAGTAAACACACTGCAGGACTGCTTGTATCGCACATGATATCACACACAAGTAAACACACTGCAGGACTGCTTGTATCGCACATGATATCACACACAAGTAAACACACTGCAGGACTGCTTGTATCGCACATGATATCACACACAAGTAAACACGCTGCAGGACTGCTTGTATCACACATGATATCACACACAATTAAACACACTGCAGGACTGCTTGTATCACACATGATATCACACACAAGTAAACACGCTGCAGGACCGTTTGTATCACATATGATATCACACACAAGTAAACACACTGCAGGTCTGCTTGTATCGCACATGATGTCACACACAAGTAAACACACTGCAGGACTGCTTGTATCGCACATGATATCACACACATGTAGACACACTGCAGGACTGCTTGTATCGCACATGATGTCACACACATGTAGACACACTGCAGGACTGCTTGTATCGCACATGATGTCACACACAAGTAAACACACTGCAGGACTGCTTGTATCGCACATGATATCACACACATGTAGACACACTGCAGGACTGCTTGTATCGCACATGATGTCACACACAATTAAACACACTGCAGGACTGCTTGTATCACACATGATGTCACACACAAGTAAACACACTGCAGGACTGCTTGTATCACACATGATATCACACACAATCAAACACACTGCAGGACTGCTTGTATCACACATGATGTCACACACAAGTAAACACGCTGCAGGACTGCTTGTATCACACATGATATCACACACAATTAAACACACTGCAGGACTGCTTGTATCACACATGATATCACACACAAGTAAACACACTGCAGGACTGCTTGTATCGCACATGATATCACACACAAGTAAACACGCTGCAGGACTGCTTGTATCACACATGATATCACACACAATTAAACACACTGCAGGACTGCTTGTATCGCACATGATATCACACACATGTAGACACACTGCAGGACTGCTTGTATCGCACATGATGTCACACACATGTAGACACACTGCAGGACTGCTTGTATCGCACATGATATCACACACAACCAAACACTCTACAAGACTGCTTGTATCACACATGATATCACACACAATTAAACACACTGCAGGACTGCTTGTATCGCACATGATATCACACACAATTAAACACTCTACAAGACTGCTTGTATCACACATGATATCACACACAAGTAAACATGCTGCAGGACTGCTTGTATCGCACATGATATCACACACAAGTAAACACACTGCAGGACTGCTTGTATCGCACATGATATCACACACAAGTAAACACACTGCAGGACTGCTTGTATCGCACATGATATCACACACAAGTAAACACACTGCAGGACTGCTTGTATCGCACATGATATCACACACAAGTAAACACGCTGCAGGACTGCTTGTATCACACATGATATCACACACAATTAAACACACTGCAGGACTGCTTGTATCACACATGATATCACACACAAGTAAACACGCTGCAGGACCGTTTGTATCACATATGATATCACACACAAGTAAACACACTGCAGGTCTGCTTGTATCGCACATGATGTCACACACAAGTAAACACACTGCAGGACTGCTTGTATCGCACATGATATCACACACATGTAGACACACTGCAGGACTGCTTGTATCGCACATGATGTCACACACATGTAGACACACTGCAGGACTGCTTGTATCGCACATGATGTCACACACAAGTAAACACACTGCAGGACTGCTTGTATCGCACATGATATCACACACATGTAGACACACTGCAGGACTGCTTGTATCGCACATGATGTCACACACATGTAGACACACTGCAGGACTGCTTGTATCGCACATGATGTCACACACAAGTAAACACACTGCAGGACTGCTTGTATCACACATGATATCACACACATGTAGACACACTGCAGGACTGCTTGTATCGCACATGATGTCACACACAATTAAACACACTGCAGGTCTGCTTGTATCGCACATGATGTCACACACAAGTAAACACACTGCAGGACTGCTTGTATCGCACATGATATCACACACATGTAGACACACTGCAGGACTGCTTGTATCGCACATGATGTCACACACATGTAGACACACTGCAGGACTGCTTGTATCGCACATGATGTCACACACAAGTAAACACACTGCAGGACTGCTTGTATCACACATGATATCACACACATGTAGACACACTGCAGGACTGCTTGTATCGCACATGATGTCACACACAATTAAACACACTGCAGGTCTGCTTGTATCGCACATGATGTCACACACAAGTAAACACACTGCAGGACTGCTTGTATCGCACATGATGTCACACACAATTAAACACACTGCAGGTCTGCTTGTATCGCACATGATGTCACACACAAGTAAACACACTGCAGGACTGCTTGTATCGCACATGATGTCACACACAAGTAAACACACTGCAGGACTGCTTGTATCGCACATGATATCACACACAAGTAAACACACTGCAGGACTGCTTGTATCACATATGATGTCACACACAATTAAACACACTGCAGGACTGCTTGTATCACACATGATGTCACACACAAGTAAACACACTGCAGGACTGCTTGTATCGCACATGATATCACACACAAGTAAACACACTGCAGGACTGCTTGTATCACACATGATATCACACACAAGTAAACACACTGCAGGACTGCTTGTATCGCACATGATGTCACACACAATTAAACACACTGCAGGACTGCTTGTATCGCACATGATGTCACACACAAGTAAACACACTGCAGGTCTGCTTGTATCGCACATGATATCACACACATGTAGACACACTGCAGGACTGCTTGTATCGCACATGATGTCACACACATGTAGACACACTGCAGGACTGCTTGTATCGCACATGATGTCACACACAAGTAAACACACTGCAGGACTGCTTGTATCGCACATGATGTCACACACAAGTAAACACACTGCAGGACTGCTTGTATCGCACATGATGTCACACACAAGTAAACACTCTGCAGGACTGCTTGTATCGCACATGATGTCACACACAAGTAAACACACTGCAGGACTGCTTGTATCGCACATGATGTCACACACAAGTAAACACACTGCAGGACTGCTTGTATCGCACATGATATCACACACAATTAAACACGCTGCAGGACTGCTTGTATCGCACATGATGTCACACACAAGTAAACACACTGCAGGACTGCTTGTATCGCACATGATATCACACACATGTAGACACACTGCAGGACTGCTTGTATCGCACATGATATCACACACATGTAGACACACTGCAGGACTGCTTGTATCGCACATGATGTCACACACAAGTAAACACACTGCAGGACTGCTTGTATCGCACATGATGTCACACACAAGTAAACACTCTGCAGGACTGCTTGTATCGCACATGATGTCACACACAATTAAACACACTGCAGGACTGCTTGTATCGCACATGATGTCACACACAAGTAAACACACTGCAGGACTGCTTGTATCGCACATGATGTCACACACAAGTAAACACACTGCAGGACTGCTTGTATCGCACATGATATCACACACAATTAAACACACTGCAGGACTGCTTGTATCACACATGATGTCACACACAACTAAACACACTGCAGGACTGCTTGTATCACACATGATATCACACACATGTAGACACACTGCAGGACTGCTTGTGTCACACATGATATCACACACAAGTAAACACACTGCAGGACTGCTTGTATCGCACATGATATCACACACAATTAAACACACTGCAGGACTGCTTGTGTCACACATGATATCACACACATGTAGACACACTGCAGGACTGCTTGTGTCACACATGATATCACACACAAGTAAACACACTGCAGGACTGCTTGTATCGCACATGATATCACACACAAGTAAACACACTGTAGGACTGCTTGTATCGCACATGATATCACACACATGTAGACACACTGCAGGACTGCTTGTGTCACACATGATATCACACACAAGTAAACACACTGCAGGACTGCTTGTATCGCACATGATGTCACACACAAGTAAACACACTGCAGGACTGCTTGTATCGCACATGATATCACACACAATTAAACACACTGCAGGACTGCTTGTGTCACACATGATATCACACACAAGTAAACACACTGCAGGACTGCTTGTATCGCACATGATATCACACACATGTAGACACACTGCAGGACTGCTTGTGTCACACATGATATCACACACAAGTAAACACACTGCAGGACTGCTTGTATCGCACATGATGTCACACACAAGTAAACACACTGCAGGACTGCTTGTATCGCACATGATATCACACACAATTAAACACACTGCAGGACTGCTTGTGTCACACATGATATCACACACAAGTAAACACACTCCAGGACTGCTTGTATCGCACATGATATCACACACAATTAAACACACTGCAGGACTGCTTGTGTCACACATGATATCACACACAAGTAAACACACTCCAGGACTGCTTGTATCGCACATGATATCACACACAAGTAAACACACTGCAGGACTGCTTGTATCACACATGATGACAAGTAAACACACTGCAGGACTGCTTGTATCGCACATGATATCACACACATGTAGACACACTGCAGGACTGCTTGTGTCACACATGATATCACACACAAGTAAACACACTGCAGGACTGCTTGTATCGCACATGATATCACACACAATTAAACACACTGCAGGACTGCTTGTATCACACATGATGTCACACACAAGTAAACACACTGCAGGACTGCTTGTATCACACATGATGTCACACACAAGTAAACACACTGCAGGACTGCTTGTATCGCACATGATGTCACACACAAGTAAACACACTGCAGGACTGCTTGTATCGCACATGATGTCACACACAAGTAAACACACTGCAGGACTGCTTGTATCGCACATGATGTCACACACAATTAAACACACTGCAGGACTGCTTGTATCACACATGATGTCACACACAAGTAAACACACTGCAGGACTGCTTGTATCGCACATGATGTCACACACAAGTAAACACACTGCAGGACTGCTTGTATCGCACATGATGTCACACACAAGTAAACACGCTGCAGGACTGCTTGTATCACACATGATATCACACACAATTAAACACTCTACAAGACTGCTTGTATCGCACATGATGTCACACACAATTAAACACACTGTAGGACTGCTTGTATCACACATGATATCACACACAAGTAAACACACTGCAGGACTGCTTGTATCACACATGATATCACACACAAGTAAACACACTGCAGGACTGCTTGTATCGCACATGATATCACACACAAGTAAACACACTGCAGGACTGCTTGTATCGCACATGATGTCACACACAATTAAACACACTGCAGGACTGCTTGTATCACACATGATATCACACACAATTAAATACACTGCAGGACTGCTTGTATCACACATGATATCACACACAAGTGAACACACTGCAGGACTGCTTGTGTCACACATGATATCACACACAAGTAAACACACTGCAGGACTGCTTGTATCGCACATGATATCACACACAATTAAACACACTGCAGGACTGCTTGTGTCACACATGATATCACACACATGTAGACACACTGCAGGACTGCTTGTGTCACACATGATATCACACACAAGTAAACACACTGCAGGACTGCTTGTATCGCACATGATATCACACACATGTAGACACACTGCAGGACTGCTTGTGTCACACATGATATCACACACAAGTAAACACACTGCAGGACTGCTTGTATCGCACATGATGTCACACACAAGTAAACACACTGCAGGACTGCTTGTATCGCACATGATGTCACACACAATTAAACACACTGTAGGACTGCTTGTATCACACATGATATCACACACAAGTAAACACACTGCAGGACTGCTTGTATCACACATGATATCACACACAAGTAAACACACTGCAGGACTGCTTGTATCGCACATGATATCACACACAATTAAACACACTGCAGGACTGCTTGTATCACACATGATGTCACACACAAGTAAACACACTGCAGGACTGCTTGTATCGCACATGATATCACACACAAGTAAACACACTGCAGGACTGCTTGTATCACACATGATATCACACACAAGTAAACACACTGCAGGACTGCTTGTATCGCACATGATATCACACACAAGTAAACACACTGCAGGACTGCTTGTATCGCACATGATGTCACACACAATTAAACACACTGCAGGACTGCTTGTATCACACATGATATCACACACAATTAAACACACTGCAGGACTGCTTGTATCACACATGATATCACACACAAGTGAACACACTGCAGGACTGCTTGTGTCACACATGATATCACACACAAGTAAACACACTGCAGGACTGCTTGTATCGCACATGATATCACACACAATTAAACACACTGCAGGACTGCTTGTGTCACACATGATATCACACACATGTAGACACACTGCAGGACTGCTTGTGTCACACATGATATCACACACAAGTAAACACACTGCAGGACTGCTTGTATCGCACATGATATCACACACATGTAGACACACTGCAGGACTGCTTGTGTCACACATGATATCACACACAAGTAAACACACTGCAGGACTGCTTGTATCGCACATGATGTCACACACAAGTAAACACACTGCAGGACTGCTTGTATCGCACATGATATCACACACAATTAAACACACTGCAGGACTGCTTGTGTCACACATGATATCACACACAAGTAAACACACTGCAGGACTGCTTGTATCGCACATGATATCACACACATGTAGACACACTGCAGGACTGCTTGTGTCACACATGATATCACACACAAGTAAACACACTGCAGGACTGCTTGTATCGCACATGATGTCACACACAAGTAAACACACTGCAGGACTGCTTGTATCGCACATGATATCACACACAATTAAACACACTGCAGGACTGCTTGTGTCACACATGATATCACACACAAGTAAACACACTCCAGGACTGCTTGTATCGCACATGATGTCACACACAACTAAACACACTGCAGGACTGCTTGTGTCACACATGATATCACACACAAGTAAACACACTGCAGGACTGCTTGTATCACACATGATGTCACACACAATTAAACACACTGCAGGACTGCTTGTATCACACATGATGTCACACACAAGTAAACACACTGCAGGACTGCTTGTATCGCACATGATATCACACACATGTAGACACACTGCAGGACTGCTTGTGTCACACATGATATCACACACAAGTAAACACACTGCAGGACTGCTTGTATCACACATGATATCACACACAAGTAAACACACTGCAGGACTGCTTGTATCGCACATGATATCACACACAAGTAAACACACTGCAGGACTGCTTGTATCGCACATGATGTCACACACAAGTAAACACTCTACAAGACTGCTTGTATCGCACATGATATCACACACAAGTAAACACACTGCAGGACTGCTTGTATCGCACATGATGTCACACACAAGTAAACACTCTACAAGACTGCTTGTATCACACATGATATCACACACAATTAAACACACTGCAGGACTGCTTGTATCACACATGATGTCACACACAAGTAAACACACTGCAGGACTGCTTGTATCACACATGATGTCACACACAAGCAAACACACTGCAGGACTGCTTGTATCGCACATGATGTCACACACAAGTAAACACACTGCAGGACTGCTTGTATCGCACATGATATCACACACAATTAAACACACTGCAGGACTGCTTGTATCACACATGATATCACACACAATTAAACACACTGCAGGACTGCTTGTATCACACATGATATCACACACAAGTGAACACACTGCAGGACTGCTTGTATCGCACATGATATCACACACATGTAGACACACTGCAGGACTGCTTGTATCGCACATGATGTCACACACAAGTAAACACACTGCAGGACTGCTTGTATCGCACATGATATCACACACAAGTAAACACGCTGCAGGACTGCTTGTATCACACATGATATCACACACAATTAAACACACTGCAGGACTGCTTGTATCACACATGATATCACACACAATTAAACACACTGCAGGACTGCTTGTATCACACATGATATCACACACAATTAAACACACTGCAGGACTGCTTGTATCACACATGATATCACACACAATTAAACACACTGCAGGACTGCTTGTATCACACATGATGTCACACACAAACACACTGCAGGACTGCTTGTATCGCACATGATGTCACACACAATTAAACACACTGCAGGACTGCTTGTATCACACATGATGTCACACACAAGTAAACACACTGCAGGACTGCTTGTATCACACATGATATCACACACAATCAAACACACTGCAGGACTGCTTGTATCACACATGATGTCACACACAAGTAAACACGCTGCAGGACTGCTTGTATCACACATGATATCACACACAATTAAACACACTGCAGGACTGCTTGTATCACACATGATATCACACACAAGTAAACACACTGCAGGACTGCTTGTATCGCACATGATATCACACACAAGTAAACACGCTGCAGGACTGCTTGTATCACACATGATATCACACACAATTAAACACACTGCAGGACTGCTTGTATCGCACATGATATCACACACATGTAGACACACTGCAGGACTGCTTGTATCGCACATGATGTCACACACATGTAGACACACTGCAGGACTGCTTGTATCACACATGATATCACACACAAGTAAACACACTGCAGGACTGCTTGTATCACACATGATGTCACACACAAGTAAACACACTGCAGGACTGCTTGTATCACACATGATATCACACACAATTAAACACACTGCAGGACTGCTTGTATCACACATGATATCACACACAAGTAAACACACTGCAGGACTGCTTGTATCGCACATGATATCACACACAAGTAAACACGCTGCAGGACTGCTTGTATCACACATGATATCACACACAATTAAACACACTGCAGGACTGCTTGTATCGCACATGATATCACACACATGTAGACACACTGCAGGACTGCTTGTATCGCACATGATGTCACACACATGTAGACACACTGCAGGACTGCTTGTATCGCACATGATATCACACACAACCAAACACTCTACAAGACTGCTTGTATCACACATGATATCACACACAATTAAACACACTGCAGGACTGCTTGTATCGCACATGATATCACACACAATTAAACACTCTACAAGACTGCTTGTATCACACATGATATCACACACAAGTAAACATGCTGCAGGACTGCTTGTATCGCACATGATATCACACACAAGTAAACACACTGCAGGACTGCTTGTATCGCACATGATATCACACACAAGTAAACACACTGCAGGACTGCTTGTATCGCACATGATATCACACACAAGTAAACACACTGCAGGACTGCTTGTATCGCACATGATATCACACACAAGTAAACACGCTGCAGGACTGCTTGTATCACACATGATGTCACACACAAGTAAACACACTGCAGGACTGCTTGTATCACACATGATATCACACACAAGTAAACACGCTGCAGGACTGCTTGTATCACACATGATGTCACACACAATTAAACACACTGCAGGACTGCTTGTATCACACATGATATCACACACAAGTAAACACGCTGCAGGACCGTTTGTATCACATATGATATCACACACAAGTAAACACACTGCAGGTCTGCTTGTATCGCACATGATGTCACACACAAGTAAACACACTGCAGGACTGCTTGTATCGCACATGATATCACACACATGTAGACACACTGCAGGACTGCTTGTATCGCACATGATGTCACACACATGTAGACACACTGCAGGACTGCTTGTATCGCACATGATATCACACACATGTAAACACACTGCAGGTCTGCTTGTATCGCACATGATGTCACACACAAGTAAACACACTGCAGGACTGCTTGTATCGCACATGATATCACACACATGTAGACACACTGCAGGACTGCTTGTATCGCACATGATGTCACACACATGTAGACACACTGCAGGACTGCTTGTATCGCACATGATGTCACACACAAGTAAACACACTGCAGGACTGCTTGTATCGCACATGATATCACACACATGTAGACACACTGCAGGACTGCTTGTATCGCACATGATGTCACACACAATTAAACACACTGCAGGACTGCTTGTATCACACATGATGTCACACACAAGTAAACACACTGCAGGACTGCTTGTATCACACATGATATCACACACAATCAAACACACTGCAGGACTGCTTGTATCACACATGATGTCACACACAAGTAAACACGCTGCAGGACTGCTTGTATCACACATGATATCACACACAATTAAACACACTGCAGGACTGCTTGTATCACACATGATATCACACACAAGTAAACACACTGCAGGACTGCTTGTATCGCACATGATATCACACACAAGTAAACACGCTGCAGGACTGCTTGTATCACACATGATATCACACACAATTAAACACACTGCAGGACTGCTTGTATCGCACATGATATCACACACATGTAGACACACTGCAGGACTGCTTGTATCGCACATGATGTCACACACATGTAGACACACTGCAGGACTGCTTGTATCGCACATGATATCACACACAACCAAACACTCTACAAGACTGCTTGTATCACACATGATATCACACACAATTAAACACACTGCAGGACTGCTTGTATCGCACATGATATCACACACAATTAAACACTCTACAAGACTGCTTGTATCACACATGATATCACACACAAGTAAACATGCTGCAGGACTGCTTGTATCGCACATGATATCACACACAAGTAAACACACTGCAGGACTGCTTGTATCGCACATGATATCACACACAAGTAAACACACTGCAGGACTGCTTGTATCGCACATGATATCACACACAAGTAAACACACTGCAGGACTGCTTGTATCGCACATGATATCACACACAAGTAAACACGCTGCAGGACTGCTTGTATCACACATGATATCACACACAATTAAACACACTGCAGGACTGCTTGTATCACACATGATATCACACACAAGTAAACACGCTGCAGGACCGTTTGTATCACATATGATATCACACACAAGTAAACACACTGCAGGTCTGCTTGTATCGCACATGATGTCACACACAAGTAAACACACTGCAGGACTGCTTGTATCGCACATGATATCACACACATGTAGACACACTGCAGGACTGCTTGTATCGCACATGATGTCACACACATGTAGACACACTGCAGGACTGCTTGTATCGCACATGATGTCACACACAAGTAAACACACTGCAGGACTGCTTGTATCGCACATGATATCACACACATGTAGACACACTGCAGGACTGCTTGTATCGCACATGATGTCACACACATGTAGACACACTGCAGGACTGCTTGTATCGCACATGATGTCACACACAAGTAAACACACTGCAGGACTGCTTGTATCACACATGATATCACACACATGTAGACACACTGCAGGACTGCTTGTATCGCACATGATGTCACACACAATTAAACACACTGCAGGTCTGCTTGTATCGCACATGATGTCACACACAAGTAAACACACTGCAGGACTGCTTGTATCGCACATGATATCACACACATGTAGACACACTGCAGGACTGCTTGTATCGCACATGATGTCACACACATGTAGACACACTGCAGGACTGCTTGTATCGCACATGATGTCACACACAAGTAAACACACTGCAGGACTGCTTGTATCACACATGATATCACACACATGTAGACACACTGCAGGACTGCTTGTATCGCACATGATGTCACACACAATTAAACACACTGCAGGTCTGCTTGTATCGCACATGATGTCACACACAAGTAAACACACTGCAGGACTGCTTGTATCGCACATGATGTCACACACAATTAAACACACTGCAGGTCTGCTTGTATCGCACATGATGTCACACACAAGTAAACACACTGCAGGACTGCTTGTATCGCACATGATGTCACACACAAGTAAACACACTGCAGGACTGCTTGTATCGCACATGATATCACACACAAGTAAACACACTGCAGGACTGCTTGTATCACATATGATGTCACACACAATTAAACACACTGCAGGACTGCTTGTATCACACATGATGTCACACACAAGTAAACACACTGCAGGACTGCTTGTATCGCACATGATATCACACACAAGTAAACACACTGCAGGACTGCTTGTATCACACATGATATCACACACAAGTAAACACACTGCAGGACTGCTTGTATCGCACATGATGTCACACACAATTAAACACACTGCAGGACTGCTTGTATCGCACATGATGTCACACACAAGTAAACACACTGCAGGTCTGCTTGTATCGCACATGATATCACACACATGTAGACACACTGCAGGACTGCTTGTATCGCACATGATGTCACACACATGTAGACACACTGCAGGACTGCTTGTATCGCACATGATGTCACACACAAGTAAACACACTGCAGGACTGCTTGTATCGCACATGATGTCACACACAAGTAAACACACTGCAGGACTGCTTGTATCGCACATGATGTCACACACAAGTAAACACTCTGCAGGACTGCTTGTATCGCACATGATGTCACACACAAGTAAACACACTGCAGGACTGCTTGTATCGCACATGATGTCACACACAAGTAAACACACTGCAGGACTGCTTGTATCGCACATGATATCACACACAATTAAACACGCTGCAGGACTGCTTGTATCGCACATGATGTCACACACAAGTAAACACACTGCAGGACTGCTTGTATCGCACATGATATCACACACATGTAGACACACTGCAGGACTGCTTGTATCGCACATGATATCACACACATGTAGACACACTGCAGGACTGCTTGTATCGCACATGATGTCACACACAAGTAAACACACTGCAGGACTGCTTGTATCGCACATGATGTCACACACAAGTAAACACTCTGCAGGACTGCTTGTATCGCACATGATGTCACACACAATTAAACACACTGCAGGACTGCTTGTATCGCACATGATGTCACACACAAGTAAACACACTGCAGGACTGCTTGTATCGCACATGATGTCACACACAAGTAAACACACTGCAGGACTGCTTGTATCGCACATGATATCACACACAATTAAACACACTGCAGGACTGCTTGTATCACACATGATGTCACACACAACTAAACACACTGCAGGACTGCTTGTATCACACATGATATCACACACATGTAGACACACTGCAGGACTGCTTGTGTCACACATGATATCACACACAAGTAAACACACTGCAGGACTGCTTGTATCGCACATGATATCACACACAATTAAACACACTGCAGGACTGCTTGTGTCACACATGATATCACACACATGTAGACACACTGCAGGACTGCTTGTGTCACACATGATATCACACACAAGTAAACACACTGCAGGACTGCTTGTATCGCACATGATATCACACACAAGTAAACACACTGTAGGACTGCTTGTATCGCACATGATATCACACACATGTAGACACACTGCAGGACTGCTTGTGTCACACATGATATCACACACAAGTAAACACACTGCAGGACTGCTTGTATCGCACATGATATCACACACAATTAAACACACTGCAGGACTGCTTGTGTCACACATGATATCACACACTAGTAAACACACTGCAGGACTGCTTGTATCGCACATGATATCACACACAATTAAACACACTGCAGGACTGCTTGTGTCACACATGATATCACACACAAGTAAACACACTGCAGGACTGCTTGTATCGCACATGATATCACACACATGTAGACACACTGCAGGACTGCTTGTGTCACACATGATATCACACACAAGTAAACACACTGCAGGACTGCTTGTATCGCACATGATGTCACACACAAGTAAACACACTGCAGGACTGCTTGTATCGCACATGATATCACACACAATTAAACACACTGCAGGACTGCTTGTGTCACACATGATATCACACACAAGTAAACACACTCCAGGACTGCTTGTATCGCACATGATATCACACACAATTAAACACACTGCAGGACTGCTTGTGTCACACATGATATCACACACAAGTAAACACACTCCAGGACTGCTTGTATCGCACATGATATCACACACAAGTAAACACACTGCAGGACTGCTTGTATCACACATGATGACAAGTAAACACACTGCAGGACTGCTTGTATCGCACATGATATCACACACATGTAGACACACTGCAGGACTGCTTGTGTCACACATGATATCACACACAAGTAAACACACTGCAGGACTGCTTGTATCGCACATGATATCACACACAATTAAACACACTGCAGGACTGCTTGTATCACACATGATGTCACACACAAGTAAACACACTGCAGGACTGCTTGTATCACACATGATGTCACACACAAGTAAACACACTGCAGGACTGCTTGTATCGCACATGATGTCACACACAAGTAAACACACTGCAGGACTGCTTGTATCGCACATGATGTCACACACAAGTAAACACACTGCAGGACTGCTTGTATCGCACATGATGTCACACACAATTAAACACACTGCAGGACTGCTTGTATCACACATGATGTCACACACAAGTAAACACACTGCAGGACTGCTTGTATCGCACATGATGTCACACACAAGTAAACACACTGCAGGACTGCTTGTATCGCACATGATGTCACACACAAGTAAACACGCTGCAGGACTGCTTGTATCACACATGATATCACACACAATTAAACACTCTACAAGACTGCTTGTATCGCACATGATGTCACACACAATTAAACACACTGTAGGACTGCTTGTATCACACATGATATCACACACAAGTAAACACACTGCAGGACTGCTTGTATCACACATGATATCACACACAAGTAAACACACTGCAGGACTGCTTGTATCGCACATGATATCACACACAAGTAAACACACTGCAGGACTGCTTGTATCGCACATGATGTCACACACAATTAAACACACTGCAGGACTGCTTGTATCACACATGATATCACACACAATTAAACACACTGCAGGACTGCTTGTATCACACATGATATCACACACAAGTGAACACACTGCAGGACTGCTTGTGTCACACATGATATCACACACAAGTAAACACACTGCAGGACTGCTTGTATCGCACATGATATCACACACAATTAAACACACTGCAGGACTGCTTGTGTCACACATGATATCACACACATGTAGACACACTGCAGGACTGCTTGTGTCACACATGATATCACACACAAGTAAACACACTGCAGGACTGCTTGTATCGCACATGATATCACACACATGTAGACACACTGCAGGACTGCTTGTGTCACACATGATATCACACACAAGTAAACACACTGCAGGACTGCTTGTATCGCACATGATGTCACACACAAGTAAACACACTGCAGGACTGCTTGTATCGCACATGATGTCACACACAATTAAACACACTGTAGGACTGCTTGTATCACACATGATATCACACACAAGTAAACACACTGCAGGACTGCTTGTATCACACATGATATCACACACAAGTAAACACACTGCAGGACTGCTTGTATCGCACATGATATCACACACAATTAAACACACTGCAGGACTGCTTGTATCACACATGATGTCACACACAAGTAAACACACTGCAGGACTGCTTGAATCGCACATGATATCACACACAAGTAAACACACTGCAGGACTGCTTGTATCACACATGATATCACACACAAGTAAACACACTGCAGGACTGCTTGTATCGCACATGATATCACACACAAGTAAACACACTGCAGGACTGCTTGTATCGCACATGATGTCACACACAATTAAACACACTGCAGGACTGCTTGTATCACACATGATATCACACACAATTAAACACACTGCAGGACTGCTTGTATCACACATGATATCACACACAAGTGAACACACTGCAGGACTGCTTGTGTCACACATGATATCACACACAAGTAAACACACTGCAGGACTGCTTGTATCGCACATGATATCACACACAATTAAACACACTGCAGGACTGCTTGTGTCACACATGATATCACACACATGTAGACACACTGCAGGACTGCTTGTGTCACACATGATATCACACACAAGTAAACACACTGCAGGACTGCTTGTATCGCACATGATATCACACACATGTAGACACACTGCAGGACTGCTTGTGTCACACATGATATCACACACAAGTAAACACACTGCAGGACTGCTTGTATCGCACATGATGTCACACACAAGTAAACACACTGCAGGACTGCTTGTATCGCACATGATATCACACACAATTAAACACACTGCAGGACTGCTTGTGTCACACATGATATCACACACAAGTAAACACACTGCAGGACTGCTTGTATCGCACATGATATCACACACATGTAGACACACTGCAGGACTGCTTGTGTCACACATGATATCACACACAAGTAAACACACTGCAGGACTGCTTGTATCGCACATGATGTCACACACAAGTAAACACACTGCAGGACTGCTTGTATCGCACATGATATCACACACAATTAAACACACTGCAGGACTGCTTGTGTCACACATGATATCACACACAAGTAAACACACTCCAGGACTGCTTGTATCGCACATGATGTCACACACAACTAAACACACTGCAGGACTGCTTGTGTCACACATGATATCACACACAAGTAAACACACTGCAGGACTGCTTGTATCACACATGATGTCACACACAATTAAACACACTGCAGGACTGCTTGTATCACACATGATGTCACACACAAGTAAACACACTGCAGGACTGCTTGTATCGCACATGATATCACACACATGTAGACACACTGCAGGACTGCTTGTGTCACACATGATATCACACACAAGTAAACACACTGCAGGACTGCTTGTATCACACATGATATCACACACAAGTAAACACACTGCAGGACTGCTTGTATCGCACATGATATCACACACAAGTAAACACACTGCAGGACTGCTTGTATCGCACATGATGTCACACACAAGTAAACACTCTACAAGACTGCTTGTATCGCACATGATATCACACACAAGTAAACACACTGCAGGACTGCTTGTATCGCACATGATGTCACACACAAGTAAACACTCTACAAGACTGCTTGTATCACACATGATATCACACACAATTAAACACACTGCAGGACTGCTTGTATCACACATGATGTCACACACAAGTAAACACACTGCAGGACTGCTTGTATCACACATGATGTCACACACAAGTAAACACACTGCAGGACTGCTTGTATCGCACATGATGTCACACACAAGTAAACACACTGCAGGACTGCTTGTATCGCACATGATATCACACACAATTAAACACACTGCAGGACTGCTTGTATCACACATGATATCACACACAATTAAACACACTGCAGGACTGCTTGTATCACACATGATATCACACACAAGTGAACACACTGCAGGACTGCTTGTATCGCACATGATGTCACACACAAGTAAACACACTGCAGGACTGCTTGTATCACACATGATGTCACACACAAGTAAACACACTGCAGGACTGCTTGTATCGCACATGATGTCACACACAAGTAAACACACTGCAGGACTGCTTGTATCGCACATGATGTCACACACAAGTAAACACACTGCAGGACTGCTTGTATCGCACATGATATCACACACAAGTAAACACACTGCAGGACTGCTTGTATCACACATGATATCACACACAAGTGAACACACTGCAGGACTGCATGTATCGCACATGATATCACACACAATTAAACACACTGCAGGACTGCTTGTATCACACATGATATCACACACAAGTGAACACACTGCAGGACTGCTTGTATCGCACATGATATCACACACAAGTGAACACACTGCAGGACTGCTTGTATCGCACATGATGTCACACACAACCAAACCCTCTACAAGACTGCTTGTATCACACATGATGTCACACACAAGTAAACACACTGCAGGACTGCTTGTATCGCACATGATGTCACACACAAGTAAACACACTGCAGGACTGCTTGTATCGCACATGATGTCACACACAAGTAAACACTCTACAAGACTGCTTGTGTCACACATGATGTCACACACAAGTAAACACACTGCAGGACTGCTTGTATCGCACATGATGTCACACACAAGTAAACACACTGCAGGACTGCTTGTATCGCACATGATGTCACACACAAGTAAACACTCTACAAGACTGCTTGTATCGCACATGATGTCACACACAATTAAACACTCTACAAGACTGCTTGTATCACACATGATATCACACACAATTAAACACACTGCAGGACTGCTTGTATCGCACATGATATCACACACAAGTGAACACACTGCAGGACTGCTTGTATCGCACATGATGTCACACACAACCAAACCCTCTACAAGACTGCTTGTATCACACATGATGTCACACACAATTAAACACACTGCAGGACTGCTTGTATCACACATGATGTCACACACAAGTAAACACACTGCAGGACTGCTTGTATCGCACATGATGTCACACACAAGTAAACACACTGCAGGACTGCTTGTATCACACATGATATCACACACAAGTGAACACACTGCAGGACTGCATGTATCGCACATGATATCACACACAATTAAACACACTGCAGGACTGCTTGTATCACACATGATATCACACACAAGTGAACACACTGCAGGACTGCATGTATCGCACATGATATCACACACAATTAAACACACTGCAGGACTGCTTGTATCACACATGATATCACACACAAGTGAACACACTGCAGGACTGCATGTATCGCACATGATATCACACACAATTAAACACACTGCAGGACTGCTTGTATCACACATGATATCACACACAAGTAAACACACTGCAGGACTGCTTGTGTCACACATGATGTCACACACAATTAAACACACTGCAGGACTGCTTGTATCACACATGATGTCACACACAAGTAAACACACTGCAGGACTGCTTGTATCGCACATGATGTCACACACAAGTAAACACACTGCAGGACTGCTTGTATCACACATGATATCACACACAAGTGAACACACTGCAGGACTGCATGTATCGCACATGATATCACACACAATTAAACACACTGCAGGACTGCTTGTATCACACATGATATCACACACAAGTGAACACACTGCAGGACTGCATGTATCGCACATGATATCACACACAATTAAACACACTGCAGGACTGCTTGTATCACACATGATATCACACACAAGTGAACACACTGCAGGACTGCATGTATCGCACATGATATCACACACAATTAAACACACTGCAGGACTGCTTGTATCACACATGATATCACACACAAGTAAACACACTGCAGGGCTGCTTGTATCACACATGATATCACACACAATTAAACACACTGCAGGACTGCTTGTATCGCACACTTTAGATGCAAGTTGATATCAACTATCAATATAGAGTTTCCATGTTAAACACCTGAGACAAAATAAATGAGTCCAAAGTGAACCAAAATAAGTGTTTTTACTGTGCTTGTGTTGTTGTTGTTGTTGTTGTTGTTGTTGTTGTTGTTAACCCTGCCTGCATGTTGTTATTATCAATGACAGAGCAGGAAGGGGCTAGGAAAAAATCTAACAAAAAGTTAAAATAATTGCGTTATTAATATTAGTTTATTACTTCATTCATTTTTAAATATTTAGCGATAATATTAATCATTATTTTATTACTTCATTCATTTGTAATTATTTATAATAAAACAAATGTTGAATTAAAACTACAATTGATTTATTATCAATAAATTACTTCATTTTTAATTTATAAGAAAAAAATATTACCTTAAAAATACAACTAATTTCTTGTCGATAATTACTTGACTTTTAATTTATAATTAAAAAATATTACATTGAAAATACAATTAATTTACTATAAATAAATTACTTATTTTTTATTATTTATAATAAAAAATATTAAATAAAAAATTCCATCCATCCATTTATTTTCTGCCGGTTATTCCCTTCAATACTACTTCATGTTTGATTATTTATACGACAACAAATATTAAATAAAAAATACAATTAATTGAAATATTCCTGTAGCCAGAGGAGGTGGATCTGGCCTCTGGTCAGGATGTCTCCCTGGGGAAGACCCAGGACACATTGGAGGGGACTAAGTCTGCCCTGGGAATGTCTCAGGATCACCTGGGAGGAGCTGGACTCAGCAGCTGGGGAGAGAGAAGTCTGGGCTTCCTGCTTAGGCTGCTGTCCCCGCGACCCAACCTCCGACAAGTCAAAGACAATGGATGGAAATGAAATATTTATAATTGTCTCTTTCTGAGTTATTAATTATATGCTAAAGGGCTGTGTGGCCCTTCCTGTTCAGGGGCCACACAATCCTCACTTGACCCACATTTACTTCATGTTGAGGGGCCACACAATCCTCACTTGACCCACATTTACTTCATGTTCAGGGGCCACACAATCCTCACTTGACCCACATTTACTTCATGTTGAGGGGCCACACAATCCTCACTTGACCCACATTTACTTCATGTTCAGGGGCCACACAATCCTCACTTGACCCACATTTACTTCATGTTGAGGGGCCACACAATCCTCACTTGACCCACATTTACTTCATGTTCAGGGGCCACACAATCCTCACTTGACCCACATTTACTTCATGTTGAGGGGCCACACAATCCTCACTTGACCCACATTTACTTCATGTTGAGGGGCCACACAATCCTCACTTGACCCACATTTACTTCATGTTGAGGGGCCACACAATCCTCACTTGACCCACATTTACTTCATGTTGAGGGGCCACACAATCCTCACTTGACCCACATTTACTTCATGTTCAGGGGCCACACAATCCTCACTTGACCCACATTTACTTCATGTTGAGGGGCCACACAATCCTCACTTGACCCACATTTACTTCATGTTGAGGGGCCACACAATCCTCACTTGACCCACATTTACTTCATGTTGAGGGGCCACACAATCCTCACTTGACCCACATTTACTTCATGTTGAGGGGCCACACAATCCTCACTTGACCCACATTTACTTCATGTTGAGGGGCCACACAATCCTCACTTGACCCACATTTACTTCATGTTGAGGGGCCACACAATCCTCACTTGACCCACATTTACTTCATGTTGAGGGGCCACACAATCCTCACTTGACCCACATTTACTTCATGTTGAGGGGCCACACAATCCTCACTTGACCCACATTTACTTCATGTTGAGGGGCCACACAATCCTCACTTGACCCACATTTACTTCATGTTGAGGGGCCACACAATCCTCACTTGACCCACATTTACTTCATGTTCAGGGGCCACACAATCCTCACTTGACCCACATTTACTTCATGTCCAGGGGCCACACAATCCTCACTTGACCCACATTTACTTCATGTTGAGGGGCCACACAATCCTCACTTGACCCACATTTACTTCATGTTGAGGGGCCACACAATCCTCACTTGACCCACATTTACTTAATGTTGAGGGGCCACACAATCCTCACTTGACCCACATTTACTTCATGTTGAGGGGCCACACAATCCTCACTTGACCCACATTTACTTCATGTTCAGGGGCCACACAATCCTCACTTGACCCACATTTACTTCATGTTCAGGGGCCACACAATCCTCACTTGACCCACATTTACTTCATGTTCAGGGGCCACACAATCCTCACTTGACCCACATTTACTTCATGTTGAGGGGCCACACAATCCTCACTTGACCCACATTTACTTCATGTTGAGGGGCCACACAATCTTCACTTGACCCACATTTACTTCATGTTGAGGGGCCACACAATCCTCACTTGACCCACATTTACTTCATGTTGAGGGGCCACACAATCCTCACTTGACCCACATTTACTTCATGTTGAGGGGCCACACAATCCTCACTTGACCCACATTTACTTCATGTTGAGGGGCCACACAATCCTCACTTGACCCACATTTACTTCATGTTGAGGGGCCACACAATCCTCACTTGACCCACATTTACTTCATGTTGAGGGGCCACACAATCCTCACTTGACCCACATTTACTTCATGTCCAGGGGCCACACAATCCTCACTTGACCCACATTTACTTCATGTTGAGGGGCCACACAATCCTCACTTGACCCACATTTACTTCATGTTGAGGGGCCACACAATCCTCACTTGACCCACATTTACTTCATGTTCAGGGGCCACACAATCCTCACTTGACCCACATTTACTTCATGTTGAGGGGCCACACAATCCTCACTTGACCCACATTTACTTCATGTTCAGGGGCCACACAATCCTCACTTGACCCACATTTACTTCATGTTGAGGGGCCACACAATCCTCACTTGACCCACATTTACTTCATGTTGAGGGGCCACACAATCCTCACTTGACCCACATTTACTTCATGTTGAGGGGCCACACAATCCTCACTTGACCCACATTTACTTCATGTTCAGGGGCCACACAATCCTCACTTGACCCACATTTACTTCATGTCCAGGGGCCACACAATCCTCACTTGACCCACATTTACTTCATGTTGAGGGGCCACACAATCCTCACTTGACCCACATTTACTTCATGTTGAGGGGCCACACAATCCTCACTTGACCCACATTTACTTCATGTTGAGGGGCCACACAATCCTCACTTGACCCACATTTACTTAATGTTGAGGGGCCACACAATCCTCACTTGACCCACATTTACTTCATGTTCAGGGGCCACACAATCCTCACTTGACCCACATTTACTTCATGTTCAGGGGCCACACAATCCTCACTTGACCCACATTTACTTCATGTTCAGGGGCCACACAATCCTCACTTGACCCACATTTACTTCATGTTGAGGGGCCACACAATCCTCACTTGACCCACATTTACTTCATGTTGAGGGGCCACACAATCTTCACTTGACCCACATTTACTTCATGTTGAGGGGCCACACAATCCTCACTTGACCCACATTTACTTCATGTTGAGGGGCCACACAATCCTCACTTGACCCACATTTACTTCATGTTGAGGGGCCACACAATCCTCACTTGACCCACATTTACTTCATGTTGAGGGGCCACACAATCCTCACTTGACCCACATTTACTTCATGTTGAGGGGCCACACAATCCTCACTTGACCCACATTTACTTCATGTTGAGGGGCCACACAATCCTCACTTGACCCACATTTACTTCATGTCCAGGGGCCACACAATCCTCACTTGACCCACATTTACTTCATGTTGAGGGGCCACACAATCCTCACTTGACCCACATTTACTTCATGTTGAGGGGCCACACAATCCTCACTTGACCCACATTTACTTCATGTTCAGGGGCCACACAATCCTCACTTGACCCACATTTACTTCATGTTGAGGGGCCACACAATCCTCACTTGACCCACATTTACTTCATGTTCAGGGGCCACACAATCCTCACTTGACCCACATTTACTTCATGTTGAGGGGCCACACAATCCTCACTTGACCCACATTTACTTCATGTTGAGGGGCCACACAATCCTCACTTGACCCACATTTACTTCATGTTGAGGGGCCACACAATCCTCACTTGACCCACATTTACTTCATGTTGAGGGGCCACACAATCCTCACTTGACCCACATTTACTTCATGTTGAGGGGCCACACAATCCTCACTTGACCCACATTTACTTCATGTTGAGGGGCCACACAATCCTCACTTGACCCACATTTACTTCATGTTCAGGGGCCACACAATCCTCACTTGACCCACATTTACTTCATGTCCAGGGGCCACACAATCCTCACTTGACCCACATTTACTTCATGTTGAGGGGCCACACAATCCTCACTTGACCCACATTTACTTCATGTTGAGGGGCCACACAATCCTCACTTGACCCACATTTACTTCATGTTGAGGGGCCACACAATCCTCACTTGACCCACATTTACTTCATGTTCAGGGGCCACACAATCCTCACTTGACCCACATTTACTTCATGTTGAGGGGCCACACAATCCTCACTTGACCCACATTTACTTCATGTTCAGGGGCCACACAATCCTCACTTGACCCACATTTACTTCATGTTGAGGGGCCACACAATCCTCACTTGACCCACATTTACTTCATGTTGAGGGGCCACACAATCCTCACTTGACCCACATTTACTTCATGTTGAGGGGCCACACAATCCTCACTTGACCCACATTTACTTCATGTTGAGGGGCCACACAATCCTCACTTGACCCACATTTACTTCATGTTGAGGGGCCACACAATCCTCACTTGACCCACATTTACTTCATGTTCAGGGGCCACACAATCCTCACTTGACCCACATTTACTTCATGTTGAGGGGCCACACAATCCTCACTTGACCCACATTTACTTCATGTTGAGGGGCCACACAATCCTCACTTGACCCACATTTACTTCATGTTCAGGGGCCACACAATCCTCACTTGACCCACATTTACTTCATGTTGAGGGGCCACACAATCCTCACTTGACCCACATTTACTTCATGTTGAGGGGCCACACAATCCTCACTTGACCCACATTTACTTCATGTCCAGGGGCCACACAATCCTCACTTGACCCACATTTACTTCATGTTGAGGGGCCACACAATCCTCACTTGACCCACATTTACTTCATGTTCAGGGGCCACACAATCCTCACTTGACCCACATTTACTTCATGTTGAGGGGCCACACAATCCTCACTTGACCCACATTTACTTCATGTTCAGGGGCCACACAATCCTCACTTGACCCACATTTACTTCATGTTGAGGGGCCACACAATCCTCACTTGACCCACATTTACTTCATGTTGAGGGGCCACACAATCCTCACTTGACCCACATTTACTTCATGTTGAGGGGCCACACAATCCTCACTTGACCCACATTTACTTCATGTTGAGGGGCCACACAATCCTCACTTGACCCACATTTACTTCATGTTGAGGGGCCACACAATCCTCACTTGACCCACATTTACTTCATGTTCAGGGGCCACACAATCCTCACTTGACCCACATTTACTTCATGTTGAGGGGCCACACAATCCTCACTTGACCCACATTTACTTCATGTTGAGGGGCCACACAATCCTCACTTGACCCACATTTACTTCATGTTCAGGGGCCACACAATCCTCACTTGACCCACATTTACTTCATGTTGAGGGGCCACACAATCCTCACTTGACCCACATTTACTTCATGTTGAGGGGCCACACAATCCTCACTTGACCCACATTTACTTCATGTCCAGGGGCCACACAATCCTCACTTGACCCACATTTACTTCATGTTGAGGGGCCACACAATCCTCACTTGACCCACATTTACTTCATGTTGAGGGGCCACACAATCCTCACTTGACCCACATTTACTTCATGTCCAGGGGCCACACAATCCTCACTTGACCCACATTTACTTCATGTTGAGGGGCCACACAATCCTCACTTGACCCACATTTACTTCATGTCCAGGGGCCACACAATCCTCACTTGACCCACATTTACTTTTACATTCTGCTTTCATTTGGGGGAAAAGCAAAAGGAACAATTTGTTCGATCGATCTGCAGTTTCCCAGAAGAGCCGAGTCAGCTTTTTGAGACGGAAAAAAAAAAAAAAAGCCCTTCCGACTCTCCAGCTCGCCGTAACTTGATGGTTGCCGTGGAGAAATGTTGATGCAGCCTCGCCGTCGTGCTTGACGTCCTTTCCCAGCAAAACAAGTCGCATGGCGCTAACTGGGTCTGGAGGACAGGAAGTTGGTCTTCCTTAAGACTTGACATCAAAACCAGGCCCTGAGTGGGTTGTTTCTTTTTACTCACCTCCTCCTCCAGTGATACTAATACTTAGCAGTGTTTGGAAAATTACTTTGAAAAACTAATTAATTATAGTTATTTATTACTTTGCCCAAAATAAGTCACTGGATTACTATTTTGATTTAAGAAAACTTCAAGTACCTGTTGCTAGGTGAGGTGTGACATCAGTGCCCAGACAGAGCAGCATTAGCTCAGTTTTGCGGCTCTGTTCAATCTTTTCACCGGATCGTGTTTTTACTCAAGGCAGGAACATTTTAACACAGTTAACTGAACTCTCATTGCTCCAAAAATAATAATGAATCAAAATCAATATTATTCAAAAATCCAACTACTTCAATAGTTCCACTTTCAAATATTTTTGAGGGGTAAAATGTTGTATATTTTGTGTGTTTGCCACAGTAATAAAGTTTATTTTGACAAAAAAGGCATAAAACTAATCAAAAACGAAAATATACATATATATATACATATATAAAATGATAAATGGGTTGTACTTGTATAGCACTTTTCTACCTTCAAGGTACTCAAAGCGCTGTGACACTACTTCCACATTCACACACACATTCACACACTGATGGAGGGAGCTGCCATGCAAGGCGCTAACCAGCACCCATCAGGAGCAAGGGTGAAGTGTCTTGCTCAAGGACACAAGGGACGTGACGAGGTTGGTACTAAGTGGGGATTGAACCAGGGACCCTCAGATTGCGCACGGCCATTGTACATACATACATACATACATACATACATACATACATACATACATACATACATACATACATACATATATATATATATATATATATATATATATATATATATATATATATATATATATATATATATATATATATATATATATATATATATGTAAAATCCATGGATAAATCTAAAGCTGATCCAGAGACTTAAGTGCTAAAAGTAAAAAAAAAAAAAAACTTGTTTTTAATATTTTTATGATTGGGGCACCTTTGGATTTCCAAAAGATTTAGTGGATTTTTTTTTAAACTCTCACTGTTAAAAAAATAATAATGAATCAAAATCAATGCTATGAATTATTGACCTATTTAAGACATATTTAATGCAGACTTGTGTTTTTTTGCCATAAAAAACTGGGTTTTGACAAAAACATCACTAAGAAAAGAGATCAAAAATATCAACAGATAAAAGTTCATGTGCAGATTTGACTTATTTCTAACATGTTTATGACTGAAATGTAACTTTGTGCAGTTTTACAAGATGAAAATGGCTTCAATGTAAGAAAGTCCGAGGCACATTCATCTTATTTGCCAGCCTGAACACAGAGAGGCTGGTTGCCATGACAACTGTTGTTGAGCTCACCCATGTTGTTGAGTGTAAACAATAAGGTGGGTGATGTGACACCTGGTATAAGGTGGGTGATGTGACACCTGGTATAAGGTGGGTGATGTGACACCTGGTATAAGGTGGGTGATGTGACACCTGGTATAAGGTGGGTGATGTGACACCTGGTATAAGGTGGGTGATGTGACACCTGGTATAAGGTGGGTGACGTGACACCTGGTATAAGTTGGGTGATGTGACACCTGGTATAAGTTGGGTGATGTGACACCTGGTATAAGGTGGGTGATGTGACACCTGGTATAAGGTGGGTGATGTGACACCTGGTATAAGTTGGGTGATGTGACACCTGGTATAAGTTGGGTGATGTGACACCTGGTATAAGTTGGGTGATGTGACACCTGGTATAAGGTGGGTGATGTGACACCTGGTATAAGTTGGGTGATGTGACACCTGGTATAAGTTGGGTGATGTGACACCTGGTATAAGGTGGGTGATGTGACACCTGGTATAAGGTGGGTGATGTGACACCTGGTATAAGTTGGGTGATGTGACACCTGGTATAAGTTGGGTGATGTGACACCTGGTATAAGGTGGGTGATGTGACACCTGGTATAAGGTGGGTGATGTGACACCTGGTATAAGTTGGGTGATGTGACACCTGGTATAAGTTCGGTGATGTGACACCTGGTATAAGGTGGGTGATGTGACACCTGGTATAAGGTGGGTGATGTGACACCTGGTATAAGTTGGGTGATGTGACACCTGGTATAAGGTGGGTGATGTGACACCTGGTATAAGTTGGGTGATGTGACACCTGGTATAAGTTGGGTGATGTGACACCTGGTATAAGGTGGGTGATGTGACACCTGGTATAAGGTGGGTCATGTGACACCTGGTATAAGGTGGGTGACGTGACACCTGGTATAAGTTGGGTGATGTGACACCTGGTATAAGTTGGGTGATGTGACACCTGGTATAAGTTGGGTGATGTGACACCTGGTATAAGTTGGGTGATGTGACACCTGGTATAAGTTGGGTGATGTGACACCTGGTATAAGGTGGGTGATGTGACACCTGGTATAAGTTGGGTGATGTGACACCTGGTATAAGTTGGGTGATGTGACACCTGGTATAAGGTGGGTGATGTGACACCTGGTATAAGTTGGGTGATGTGACACCTGGTATAAGTTGGGTGATGTGACACCTGGTATAAGGTGGGTGATGTGACACCTGGTATAAGGTGGGTGATGTGACACCTGGTATAAGTTGGGTGATGTGACACCTGGTATAAGGTGGGTGATGTGACACCTGGTATAAGTTGGGTGATGTCAAACCTGGTATAAGTTGGGTCATGTGACACCTGGTATAAGTTGGGTGATGTGACACCTGGTATAAGTTGGGTGATGTGACACCTGGTATAAGTTGGGTGATGTGACATCTGGTATAAGGTGGGTGATGTGACACCTGGTATAAGGTGGGTGATGTGACACCTGGTATAAGTTGGGTGATGTGACACCTGGTATAAGTTGGGTGATGTGACACCTGGTATAAGGTGGGTGATGTGACACCTGGTATAAGTTGGGTGATGTGACACCTGGTATAAGGTGGGTGATGTGACACCTGGTATAAGTTGGGTGATGTGACACCTGGTATAAGGTGGGTGATGTGACACCTGGTATAAGTTGGGTGATGTGACACCTGGTATAAGGTGGGTGATGTGACACCTGGTATAAGTTGGGTCATGTGACACCTGGTATAAGTTGGGTGATGTGACACCTGGTATAAGGTGGGTGATGTGACACCTGGTATAAGTTGGGTGATGTGACACCTGGTATAAGTTGGGTCATGTGACACCTGGTATAAGTTGGGTGATGTGACACCTGGTATAAGGTGGGTGATGTGACACCTGGTATAAGGTGGGTGATGTGACACCTGGTATAAGGTGGGTGACGTGACACCTGGTATAAGTTGGGTGATGTGACACCTGGTATAAGTTGGGTGATGTGACACCTGGTATAAGGTGGGTGATGTGACACCTGGTATAAGTTGGGTGATGTGACACCTGGTATAAGTTGGGTGATGTGACACCTGGTATAAGGTGGGTGATGTGACACCTGGTATAAGTTGGGTGATGTGACACCTGGTATAAGTTGGGTGATGTGACACCTGGTATAAGGTGGGTGATGTGACACCTGGTATAAGGTGGGTGATGTGACACCTGGTATAAGTTGGGTGATGTGACACCTGGTATAAGGTGGGTGATGTGACACCTGGTATAAGTTGGGTGATGTCAAACCTGGTATAAGTTGGGTCATGTGACACCTGGTATAAGTTGGGTGATGTGACACCTGGTATAAGTTGGGTGATGTGACACCTGGTATAAGTTGGGTGATGTGACATCTGGTATAAGGTGGGTGATGTGACACCTGGTATAAGGTGGGTGATGTGACACCTGGTATAAGTTGGGTGATGTGACACCTGGTATAAGTTGGGTGATGTGACACCTGGTATAAGGTGGGTGATGTGACACCTGGTATAAGTTGGGTGATGTGACACCTGGTATAAGGTGGGTGATGTGACACCTGGTATAAGTTGGGTGATGTGACACCTGGTATAAGGTGGGTGATGTGACACCTGGTATAAGTTGGGTGATGTGACACCTGGTATAAGGTGGGTGATGTGACACCTGGTATAAGTTGGGTCATGTGACACCTGGTATAAGTTGGGTGATGTGACACCTGGTATAAGTTGGGTGATGTGACACCTGGTATAAGGTGGGTGATGTGACACCTGGTATAAGTTGGGTGATGTGACACCTGGTATAAGGTGGGTGACGTGACACCTGGTATAAGTTGGGTGATGTGACACCTGGTATAAGGTGGGTGATGTGACACCTGGTATAAGGTGGGTGATGTGACACCTGGTATAAGTTGGGTGATGTGACACCTGGTATAAGGTGGGTGATGTGACACCTGGTATAAGTTGGGTGATGTGACACCTGGTATAAGTTGGGTGATGTGACACCTGGTATAAGTTGGGTGATGTGACACCTGGTATAAGGTGGGTGATGTGACACCTGGTATAAGGTGGGTGATGTGACACCTGGTATAAGTTGGGTGATGTGACACCTGGTATAAGTTGGGTGATGTGACACCTGGTATAAGTTGGGTGATGTGACACCTGGTATAAGGTGGGTGATGTGACACCTGGTATAAGTTGGGTGATGTGACACCTGGTATAAGGTGGGTGATGTGACACCTGGTATAAGTTGGGTGATGTGACACCTGGTATAAGTTGGGTGATGTGACACCTGGTATAAGTTGGGTGATGTGACACCTGGTATAAGGTGGGTGATGTGACACCTGGTATAAGGTGGGTGATGTGACACCTGGTATAAGTTGGGTGATGTGACACCTGGTATAAGTTGGGTGATGTGACACCTGGTATAAGGTGGGTGATGTGACACCTGGTATAAGTTGGGTGATGTGACACCTGGTATAAGTTGGGTGATGTGACACCTGGTATAAGTTGGGTGATGTGACACCTGGTATAAGGTGGGTGATGTGACACCTGGTATAAGGTGGGTGATGTGACACCTGGTATAAGGTGGGTGATGTGACACCTGGTATCAATCATCTGCCTCCTCAATCAGGCCACGCAAGGAAGTCACACCACAATGGACTTTCTTGTGCGGCTCATAAAAGTGCAGGTGTTGAACACCCAGCTAAGATCCAGACAGACTGACCTTTATGGAGGTTCAGAACCACATCTTCTTTCTGGATCGACACGTGTGTGTGAGAACATGTTGATATCATTATGGACTCAATCCAACATGTGTTGGGGAGGAGGAGTCTCACCACAGCTGGATCAGTCCTTCAAACACATCAGTCCTAATTGAAATATGATATCACTCCTAATTCAAATATGATATCACTCCTAATTGAAATTTGATATTAGTCCTAATTGAAGTATGATATCAGTCTTAAAGTATTGTATCAGTCCTTGCAATATATCAATCCTAATTGAAATGTGATATCAGTCCTAATTGCAATTTGATATCAGTCCTAATTGAAGTATGATATCAGTCCTAATTGAAATATGATATCACTCCTAATTGAAGCAAATCAGTCCTAATTGAAATTTGATATATATCACGATTATATCGGCCTTCCGATATTATCGGTCATTAAATGCTTTAAAATATAATATTGGAAATTATCGGTATCAGTTTCAAAAAGTAAAATGAATGACTTTTTAAAACGTTGCTGTACAAAGCGGCACATTTCTGCTCAAACACGATACGCAGAGAGAAGTACACAGCAGTTGTGTCTCAGTCAGCAGCCCCTCTCTCACCTCCCCTCTCCTTCCTCTCCTCTCTCACCTCCCCTCTCCTTCCTCTCCTCTCTCACCTCCCCTCTCCTTCCTCTCCTCTCTCACCTCCCCTCTCCTTCCTCTCCTCTCTCACCTCCCCTCTTCTTTCTCTCCTCTCTCACCTCCCCTCTTCTTTCTCTCCTTTCTCCCCTCTTCTTCCTCTCCTCTCTCACCTCCCCTCTTCTTCCTCTCCTCTCTCACCTCCCCTCTTCTTCCTCTCCTTTCTCTCCCACACACAACACAAGACAAGACAAGAGTTGACGTCTGCAGCGTGAGAGGTTTACTGGCGACACTTGATGACCTCATCAAACGGCCGCGAGCAGAGCATAAGAACAGGAAGAGTGTGTTGTTGCCGGTGCTGTAGCCGTGGCTAACAAGTCACCTCGCTCAGTGACTGACTAAAGACACCATGTCTATGCTTTGGGATTATTTTAAAGTGTTTCTGACGGATACAAAACTGGCATTTTGCAACGACTGCACAAAGTTGGTGATGTCAGGAGGAACCAAGACGTCTTCCTTTAATGCCAGCAATTAGATCTCCCACCTCGTCAAGAATCATAAGGAGATAAACCATCGATACAAGAAAAGCAAACACTGCAACAAAGTAGTACCACACAGTTGTTGATTAAAGACTCCACTGAGAAAAAACAAAATACAACAAAAAGCACACCAAGGTGAAAGCTCACGTGGTGGTCAGGGACAACGCACGCAGTTTGGGAAAAGCTGCGGTGGAGTTTGATGTGGCTAGTCTGCCCTGCTTGGCGCACACTTGGCAGCTTGCAGTGAACAAAGGGGAGGTGGCCTGTCTCAACGCAGCATTGCAGAAGCTGTGGCTGACTGCTAGGCCACTTCAAGCACTCACCACCAGCTTGCAGTGAGCGGAGGTGAGGTGGCCTGTTTCAACGCAGCATTGCAGCTCTGGCTGACTGCTAGGCCACTTCAAGCACTCACCACCAGCTTGCAGTGAGCGGAGGTGAGGTGGCCTGTTTCAACGCAGCATTGCAGCTCTGGCTGACTGCTAGGCCACTTCAAGCACTCACCACCAGCTTGCAGTGAGCGGAGGTGAGGTGGCCTGTTTCAACGCAGCATTGCAGCTCTGGCTGACTGCTAGGCCACTTCAAGCACTCACCACCAGCTTGCAGTGAACAAATGTGAGGTGGCCTGTTTCAACGCAGCATTGCAGCTCTGGCTGACTGCTAGGCCACTTCAAGCACTCACCACCAGGTTGCAGTGAGCGGAGGTGAGGTGGCCTGTTTCAACGCAGCATTGCAGCTCTGGCTGACTGCTAGGCCACTTCAAGCACTCACCACCAGCTTGCAGTGAGCGGAGGTGAGGTGGCCTGTTTCAACGCAGCATTGCAGCTCTGGCTGACTGCTAGGCCACTTCAAGCACTCACCACCAGCTTGCAGTGAACAAATGTGAGGTGGCCTGTTTCAACGCAGCATTGCAGCTCTGGCTGACTGCTAGGCCACTTCAAGCACTCACCACCAGGTTGCAGTGAGCGGAGGTGAGGTGGCCTGTTTCAACGCAGCATTGCAGCTCTGGCTGACTGCTAGGCCACTTCAAGCACTCACCACCAGCTTGCAGTGAGCGGAGGTGAGGTGGCCTGTTTCAACGCAGCATTGCAGCTCTGGCTGACTGCTAGGCCACTTCAAGCACTCACCACCAGCTTGCAGTGAACAAATGTGAGGTGGCCTGTTTCAACGCAGCATTGCAGCTCTGGCTGACTGCTAGGCCACTTCAAGCACTCACCACCAGGTTGCAGTGAGCGGAGGTGAGGTGGCCTGTTTCAACGCAGCATTGCAGCTCTGGCTGACTGCTAGGCCACTTCAAGCACTCACCACCAGCTTGCAGTGAGCGGAGGTGAGGTGGCCTGTTTCAACGCAGCATTGCAGCTCTGGCTGACTGCTAGGCCACTTCAAGCACTCACCACCAGCTTGCAGTGAACAAATGTGAGGTGGCCTGTTTCAACGCAGCATTGCAGCTCTGGCTGACTGCTAGGCCACTTCAAGCACTCACCACCAGCTTGCAGTGAGCGGAGGTGAGGTGGCCTGTTTCAACGCAGCATTGCAGCTCTGGCTGACTGCTAGGCCACTTCAAGCACTCACCACCAGCTTGCAGTGAACAAATGTGAGGTGGCCTGTTTCAACGCAGCATTGCAGCTCTGGCTGACTGCTAGGCCACTTCAAGCACTCACCACCAGCTTGCAGTGAGCGGAGGTGAGGTGGCCTGTTTCAACGCAGCATTGCAGCTCTGGCTGACTGCTAGGCCACTTCAAGCACTCACCACCAGCTTGCAGTGAGCGGAGGTGAGGTGGCCTGTTTCAACGCAGCATTGCAGCTCTGGCTGACTGCTAGGCCACTTCAAGCACTCACCACCAGCTTGCAGTGAACAAATGTGAGGTGGCCTGTTTCAACGCAGCATTGCAGCTCTGGCTGACTGCTAGGCCACTTCAAGCACTCACCACCAGCTTGCAGTGAGCGGAGGTGAGGTGGCCTGTTTCAACGCAGCATTGCAGCTCTGGCTGACTGCTAGGCCACTTCAAGCACTCACCACCAGCTTGCAGTGAGCGGAGGTGAGGTGGCCTGTTTCAACGCAGCATTGCAGCTCTGGCTGACTGCTAGGCCACTTCAAGCACTCACCACCAGCTTGCAGTGAGCGGAGGTGAGGTGGCCTGTTTCAACGCAGCATTGCAGCTCTGGCTGACTGCTAGGCCACTTCAAGCACTCACCACCAGCTTGCAGTGAACAAATGTGAGGTGGCCTGTTTCAACGCAGCATTGCAGCTCTGGCTGACTGCTAGGCCACTTCAAGCACTCACCACCAGGTTGCAGTGAGCGGAGGTGAGGTGGCCTGTTTCAACGCAGCATTGCAGCTCTGGCTGACTGCTAGGCCACTTCAAGCACTCACCACCAGCTTGCAGTGAGCGGAGGTGAGGTGGCCTGTTTCAACGCAGCATTGCAGCTCTGGCTGACTGCTAGGCCACTTCAAGCACTCACCACCAGCTTGCAGTGAACAAATGTGAGGTGGCCTGTTTCAACGCAGCATTGCAGCTCTGGCTGACTGCTAGGCCACTTCAAGCACTCACCACCAGGTTGCAGTGAGCGGAGGTGAGGTGGCCTGTTTCAACGCAGCATTGCAGCTCTGGCTGACTGCTAGGCCACTTCAAGCACTCACCACCAGCTTGCAGTGAGCGGAGGTGAGGTGGCCTGTTTCAACGCAGCATTGCAGCTCTGGCTGACTGCTAGGCCACTTCAAGCACTCACCACCAGCTTGCAGTGAACAAATGTGAGGTGGCCTGTTTCAACGCAGCATTGCAGCTCTGGCTGACTGCTAGGCCACTTCAAGCACTCACCACCAGGTTGCAGTGAGCGGAGGTGAGGTGGCCTGTTTCAACGCAGCATTGCAGCTCTGGCTGACTGCTAGGCCACTTCAAGCACTCACCACCAGCTTGCAGTGAGCGGAGGTGAGGTGGCCTGTTTCAACGCAGCATTGCAGCTCTGGCTGACTGCTAGGCCACTTCAAGCACTCACCACCAGCTTGCAGTGAACAAATGTGAGGTGGCCTGTTTCAACGCAGCATTGCAGCTCTGGCTGACTGCTAGGCCACTTCAAGCACTCACCACCAGGTTGCAGTGAGCGGAGGTGAGGTGGCCTGTTTCAACGCAGCATTGCAGCTCTGGCTGACTGCTAGGCCACTTCAAGCACTCACCACCAGGTTGCAGTGAGCGGAGGTGAGGTGGCCTGTTTCAACGCAGCATTGCAGCTCTGGCTGACTGCTAGGCCACTTCAAGCACTCACCACCAGCTTGCAGTGAGCGGAGGTGAGGTGGCCTGTTTCAACGCAGCATTGCAGCTCTGGCTGACTGCTAGGCCACTTCAAGCACTCACCACCAGCTTGCAGTGAACAAATGTGAGGTGGCCTGTTTCAACGCAGCATTGCAGCTCTGGCTGACTGCTAGGCCACTTCAAGCACTCACCACCAGGTTGCAGTGAGCGGAGGTGAGGTGGCCTGTTTCAACGCAGCATTGCAGCTCTGGCTGACTGCTAGGCCACTTCAAGCACTCACCACCAGCTTGCAGTGAGCGGAGGTGAGGTGGCCTGTTTCAACGCAGCATTGCAGCTCTGGCTGACTGCTAGGCCACTTCAAGCACTCACCACCAGCTTGCAGTGAACAAATGTGAGGTGGCCTGTTTCAACGCAGCATTGCAGCTCTGGCTGACTGCTAGGCCACTTCAAGCACTCACCACCAGGTTGCAGTGAGCGGAGGTGAGGTGGCCTGTTTCAACGCAGCATTGCAGCTCTGGCTGACTGCTAGGCCACTTCAAGCACTCACCACCAGCTTGCAGTGAGCGGAGGTGAGGTGGCCTGTTTCAACGCAGCATTGCAGCTCTGGCTGACTGCTAGGCCACTTCAAGCACTCACCACCAGGTTGCAGTGAACAAATGTGAGGTGGCCTGTTTCAACGCAGCATTGCAGCTCTGGCTGACTGCTAGGCCACTTCAAGCACTCACCACCAGCTTGCAGTGAGCGGAGGTGAGGTGGCCTGTTTCAACGCAGCATTGCAGCTCTGGCTGACTGCTAGGCCACTTCAAGCACTCACCACCAGCTTGCAGTGAGCGGAGGTGAGGTGGCCTGTTTCAACGCAGCATTGCAGCTCTGGCTGACTGCTAGGCCACTTCAAGCACTCACCACCAGCTTGCAGTGAACAAATGTGAGGTGGCCTGTTTCAACGCAGCATTGCAGCTCTGGCTGACTGCTAGGCCACTTCAAGCACTCACCACCAGCTTGCAGTGAGCGGAGGTGAGGTGGCCTGTTTCAACGCAGCATTGCAGCTCTGGCTGACTGCTAGGCCACTTCAAGCACTCACCACCAGCTTGCAGTGAACAAATGTGAGGGGGCCTGTTTCAACGCAGCATTGCAGCTCTGGCTGACTGCTAGGCCACTTCAAGCACTCACCACCAGCTTGCAGTGAACAAATGTGAGGGGGCCTGTTTCAACGTAGCATTGCAGAAGCTCTGGCTAACTGCTAGGCCACTTCAAGCACTCACCACCAGCTTGTGTTACTCATCCAAATATGTTAGAGCAGGGCAGATTGAGCCCACTTTATAACTCCCTGTTCTACAGTATTCCAGGCAGTATCACACTAAAGGAGGACTATGTTGTTGTCTACTTTATGACTCTGGACTGAAGCTGTGTGCCTTCATTGTTTTTGTAGCTCTTGTTTTCAGGCATGTTTAAACAAATAATGCACTTTGCGACTTCAATAATAAATATGGCAGCACCATGTTGGCACTTTTTTCTAAAGCTTGAGTTGATTTATTTTGGACATCCTTGTTGGATTGTTTAATGCATCCAGCGGGGCATCACAACAACATGAGGCATAATAATGTCTTCATTCCATCACTCTATATGTCAGTATCGGTTGATATCGGAATCGGTAAATAACAGTTGGACAATATCGGATATCGGCAAAAAAGCTATTATCGGACATCTCTAGTCGTAATTGAAGTATATTATTCTTAATTGCAATATGATAGCATTCCTAATTGAAAGATGACATCAGTCCTAATTGAAGTATAATATTATTCCTAATTGAAATTTGATATCAGTCCTAATTAAAGTATGATATCAATCCTAATTGAAGTATAATATCAGTCCTAATTAAAGTATGATATCAGTCCTACTTGAAGTATGATATCAGTCCTAATTGCAATATATCAGTCCTAATTGAAGCATGATATCAGTCTTAATTGAAGCATGATATCAGTCCTAATTGAAATTTAATATCAATCCCAATTGAAATTTTATATCAATCCTAATTGATGTATGATATCAGTCCTAATTGAAGTACAATATCAGTTTTAATTGAAGTATGATACAAGTCCTAATTAAAGCATGATCAATCCTAGTTGAAGTATAAAATCAGTCCTAATTGAATCATGATATCAGTCCTAATTGAAGCATGTTTTCAGTCCTAGTTGAAGCATGATATCAGTCCTAATTGAAGCATGTTTTCAGTCCTAATTGAAGCATGTTTTCAGTCCTAGTTGAAGCATGATATCAGTCCTAATTGAAGCATGTTTTCAGTCCTAATTGAAGCATGTTTTCAGTCCTAGTTGAAGCATGATATCAGTCCTAATTGAAGCATGTTTTCAGTCCTAATTGAAGCATGATATCAGTCTTAATTGAAGCATGATATCAGTCCTAATTGAAATTTGATATCAATCCCAATTGAAATTTTATATCAATCCTAATTGATGTATGATATCAGTCCTAATTGAAGTACAATATCAGTTTTAATTGAAGTATGATACAAGTCCTAATTAAAGCATGATCAATCCTAGTTGAAGTATAAAATCAGTCCTAATTGAATCATGATATCAGTCCTAATTGAAGCATGTTTTCAGTCCTAGTTGAAGCATGATATCAGTCCTAATTGCTCCAAATGGAAGATACATGATGAAGGGATGGATGCCATCTTTCCAGCGTTGGTGATGAAAAAGTCCAACGTGGAGCAGACTGAATATTTCATAAAAGGTCCTCACATATGGAAACAATCAGCCAACAGATGCCATGAATCACAGCGCTATTAAAAATAATAAAAACACTTTGAAAATGAATTTTAAAAGGGAGTGTGATGTCACACAGGATGAATGATGGAGGATCTTACAAAGACAACGTATCAAAGATCCACTCGATGTCAAATGTATCAACGTGAACACACACATATATATATATATATATATATATGTATATATATATATGTATATATATATATATATATATATATATATATGTATATGTATATATATATATATATATATATATATATATATATATATATATATATATATACATATATATATATATATATACATACATATACATATATATATATACTGCTGAGTATTTGTGAAGTGTCTGCAGAAAGAAGCAGCAAGTGAAAGCACGTTGCAGTTGGACTCAGTCAGAGTCCATCTTGGCAAAGAAGCAGTTTGAGGTATAAAACGTGGCGAGGAAATAAATAAATGTCAGAGTCAAACGCTGATGGAGAAAAAGAAAAACTGGGCTCCTGCTGCTTCTTTCCAAAGCACGTCCTTTATGGCTGCTCTTCAGCGTCCTCCAGGAGGAGCTCAAACACCCGGCAGGTCTGGCCTGGACCCCCTCCCACCTGGACCCCCTCCCACCTGGACTCCCTCCCTCCTGGACCCCCTCCCTCCTGGACCCCCTCCCTCATCTTCCTCCTCCTTTTGGGTCCTGGTGTGTCCTCAGAGAAGACGTCCAGGCGGGTGACAAGTTGTTGACTATTAATGGCTCCTCCTTCTTCCTGTTGGGAGCTGACCTTCACACAGGTGTGCTCTACCTCCCCCTGCTGGCTGCTGGCTGCTTCCTCACATACAACATTCTACCTGCCTGACACCTTCTGGAGCAGCTCTTAAAAGCACTCTTAAAGTGACACCACGTTCATGGGGCGAAGGTCACCACTTTGTCAACAAATGCCTGAGCAAATTGTTTAAGAACAACATTTCTCAAGCAGCTATTGCAAGGAAATTAGGGATTTTACCATCTACGCTCCGTAATATCATCAAAAGGTTCAGAGAATGTGGAGAAATCACTGCACGTAAGCCATGATATTACACACCTTCATCCTTCAGGCGCTACTGTATCAAAAAGTCACATCAGTGTGCAAAGGATATCACCACATGGGCTCAGGAACACTTCAGAAAACCACTGTCAGTAACTACAGTTGTAAGTGCAAGTTAAAGCCACAGCCGTTTATCAACAACACCCGGAAACGCTTCGCTGGGCCCGAGCTCACCTAAGATGGACTGATGCAAAGTGGAAAAGTGTTCTGTGGTCTGATGAGTCCACATTTCAACAAATAGGCAAAACAATGCCAAGCCAGGTGTTACAACAGCGTGGCTTCATAGTAAAAGAGTGCGGGTACTAGACTGGCCTGCCTGTAGTCCAGACACTGAAAATATGTAGTAAAATAGAATAAAATAAACTAAATTAACTTTGAAAATATGTACAATCTAATTAAATCAAAATTAATTAAAAATAAGATAAAATAAAACGCAATTACGAAAATAAAAGAAAATAGAATAAAATGAAATAAATAAATAAATACGAATTGAATAGAACAAAAATGGAACCTACAAAAATAGATCAAATGAAATAGAATAATTGGGGGTGTGTCTCACTGCAAGGGCGTGACATAACGTGGGCAAATGGCGGCGTGCTGACTTCCTGTCATCTTCTGTAATGAAGGCAAGCAAAGACAAGAGCGTGTCTCCTTCCAACAAAGTCAAAGACTTGTGGCTGCTGCACTAACTCTTGTTTATTTTCCTGCAGACTTGAACCCGGCAGCCTCTGCGGCGGCTGGACGCCGTCGTGCGGTTGGATGCTTGGAGCGCGATAACCTTGCTGGCCGCCTGACCACGCCCATTTCTTTGCTTCAAACACACTTGCTTTTCTACTTGATTGCAGCGAAAAAAGGGGATTTATGCTCAATTTGAAACAGATTTAGTAATTCTGCTTGTGTGCGCGTGAAAGAAAGGTCCCTCAGAGCGCCATCAACAGGCCTTTGTGGTGCACAACAACAGCAACAAAGGTCCCTCAGAGCGCCATCAACAGGCCTTTGTGGTGCACAACAACAGCAACAAAGCGGCCACACAACATTCAGGCCCACAAACTTCTACCACGCTGGCCCTTTAAGGAGGACCAGCAATTACACACATAGCTGCGGCCCCTCGGGAGCGTGGCGCCGAGCTACCTGAGCCAGACCCAAGTTTACTAGCCAAAGGGTCAGAGGTCAGGGTCGTGCGGGGGTGATATGTCTGCCAGCCTCCAGCAGAAAGGGAGCCCAGGAAAAGTCCCTCGTTTCCAGAAGAAAGGAGGAGAGCAAATCCCATGTTTTATGACGTGTGTGTTGACGCTAATTACACCCCCCCCCCCCTCCCCCCCCCGCTGGGCCCGCTCAGAGTTTACCCCCCGCTAACCCTGACCAGTGCCAGCCACAAGCAGCCTGATGTATCACTCCTGATACATCCACATCTCCACCTCATCCTGAACTGATCAGGATGTTTGCCATCCACCACATCGATATCACACTTGTTTGCATCGTAAGTAGGGATGCCCCGATCTCATGTTGATATTGGTCCGATACCAGCTTGTACGTGAAATGTGGGATATCATGTGCGATACAAGCAGTCCTGCAACACGTTTACTTGTGTGTGATATCATGTGCGATACAAGCAGTCCTGCAACACGTTTACTTGTGTGTGACATCATGTGCGATACAAGCAGTCCTGCAGCGTGTTTAATTGTGTGTGACATCATGTGTGATACAAGCAGTCCTGCAGTGTGTTTACATGTGTGTGACATCATGTGCGATACAAGCAGTCCTACAGTGTGTATACATGTGTGTGACATCATGTGCGATACAAGCAGTCCTACAGTGTGTTTACTTGTGTGTGACATCATGTGCGATACAAGCAGTCCTGCAGTGTGTTTACTTGTGTGTGACATCATGTGCGATACAAGCAGTCCTGCAGTGTGTTTACTTGTGTGTGACATCATGTGCGATACAAGCAGTCCTGCAGTGTGTTTAATTGTGTGTGACATCATGTGCGATACAAGCAGTCCTGCAGCATGTTTACTTGTGTGTGATATCATGTGCGATACAAGCCGTCCTGCAGTGTGTTTAATTGTGTGTGATATCATGTGTGATACAAGCAGTCCTGCAGTGTGTTTAATTGTGTGTGATATCATGTGTGATACAAGCAGTCTTGTAGAGGGTTTAATTGTGTGTGACATCATGTGTGATACAAGCAGTCCTGCAGTGTGTTTGTGTGTGATATCATGTGTGATACAAGCAGTCCTGCAGTGTGTTTAATTGTGTGTGATATCATGTGTGATACAAGCAGTCTTGTAGAGTGTTTAATTGTGTGTGATATCATGTGTGATACAAGCAGTCTTGTAGAGGGTTTAATTGTGTGTGACATCATGTGTGATACAAGCAGTCCTGCAGTGTGTTTAATTGTGTGTGACATCATGTGCGATACAAGCAATCCTACAGTGTGTTTACTTGTGTGTGACATCATGTGCGATACAAGCAGTCCTGCAGTGTGTTTACTTGTGTGTGATATCATGTGCGATACAAGCAGTCCTGCAGTGTGTTTACTTGTGTGTGACATCATGTGCGATACAAGCAGTCCTGCAGTGTGTTTACTTGTGTGTGACATCATGTGCGATACAAGCAGTCCTGCAGTGTGTTTACTTGTGTGTGACATCATGTGCGATACAAGCAGTCCTGCAGTGTGTTTAATTGTGTGTGACATCATGTGCGATACAAGCAGTCCTGCAGCATGTTTACTTGTGTGTGATATCATGTGCGATACAAGCCGTCCTGCAGTGTGTTTAATTGTGTGTGATATCATGTGTGATACAAGCAGTCCTGCAGTGTGTTTAATTGTGTGTGATATCATGTGTGATACAAGCAGTCTTGTAGAGGGTTTAATTGTGTGTGACATCATGTGTGATACAAGCAGTCCTGCAGTGTGTTTGTGTGTGATATCATGTGTGATACAAGCAGTCTTGTAGAGGGTTTAATTGTGTGTGACATCATGTGTGATACAAGCAGTCCTGCAGTGTGTTTGTGTGTGATATCATGTGTGATACAAGCAGTCTTGTAGAGGGTTTAATTGTGTGTGACATCATGTGTGATACAAGCAGTCCTGCAGTGTGTTTACTTGTGTGTGATATCATGTGTGATACAAGCAGTCCTGCAGTGTGTTTACTTGTGTGTGATATCATGTGTGATACAAGCAGTCCTGCAGTGTGTTTAATTGTGTGTGATATCATGTGTGATACAAGCAGTCTTGTAGAGGGTTTAATTGTGTGTGACATCATGTGTGATACAAGCAGTCCTGCAGTGTGTTTGTGTGTGATATCATGTGTGATACAAGCAGTCCTGCAGTGTGTTTAATTGTGTGTGATATCATGTGTGATACAAGCAGTCTTGTAGAGTGTTTAATTGTGTGTGATATCATGTGTGATACAAGCAGTCTTGTAGAGGGTTTAATTGTGTGTGACATCATGTGTGATACAAGCAGTCCTGCAGTGTGTTTACTTGTGTGTGATATCATGTGTGATACAAGCAGTCCTGCAGTGTGTTTACTTGTGTGTGATATCATGTGTGATACAAGCAGTCCTGCAGTGTGTTTACTTGTGTGTGATATCATGTGTGATACAAGCAGTCCTGCAGTGTGTTTACTTGTGTGTGATATCATGTGTGATACAAGCAGTCCTGCAGTGTGTTTACTTGTGTGTGATATCATGTGTGATACAAGCAGTCCTGCAGTGTGTTTACTTGTGTGTGATATCATGTGTGATACAAGCAGTCCTGCAGTGTGTTTAATTGTGTGTGACATCATGTGTGATACAAGCAGTCCTGCAGTGTGTTTACTTGTGTGTGATATCATGTGTGATACAAGCAGTCCTGCAGTGTGTTTACTTGTGTGTGATATCATGTGTGATACAAGCAGTCCTGCAGTGTGTTTAATTGTGTGTGACATCATGTGCGATACAAGCAGTCCTGCAGTGTGTTTAATTGTGTGTGATATCATGTGTGATACAAGCAGTCCTGCAGTGTGTTTAATTGTGTGTGACATCATGTGCGATACAAGCAGTCTTGTAGAGTGTTTAATTGTGTGTGACATCATGTGCGATACAAGCAGTCCTGCAGTGTGTTTAATTGTGTGTGACATCATGTGCGATACAAGCAGTCTTGTAGAGTGTTTAATTGTGTGTGACATCATGTGCGATACAAGCAGTCCTGCAGTGTGTTTAATTGTGTGTGATATCATGTGCGATACAAGCAGTCCTGCAGTGTGTTTACATGTGTGTGATATCATGTGCGATACAAGCAGTCCTGCAACGTGTTTACTTGTGTGTGACATCATGTGCGATACAAGCAGTCCTGCAGTGTGTTTAATTGTGTGTGACATCATGTGCGATACAAGCAGTCCTGCAGCGTGTTTAATTGTGTGTGACATCATGTGTGATACAAGCAGTCTTGTAGAGTGTTTAATTGTGTGTGACATCATGTGTGATACAAGCAGTCCTGCAGCATGACTACTTGTGTGTGATATCATGTGCGATACAAGCAGTCCTGCAGCATGTTTACTTGTGTGTGATATCATGTGTGATACAAGCAGTCCTGCAGCATGTTTACTTGTGTGTGACATCATGTGCGATACAAGCAGTCCTGCAGCATGACTACTTGTGTGTGATATCATGTGCGATACAAGCAGTCCTGCAGTGTGTTTACTTGTGTGTGACATCATGTGCGATACAAGCAGTCCTGCAGCATGTTTACTTGTGTGTGATATCATGTGCGATACAAGCAGTCCTGCAGCATGACTACTTGTGTGTGATATCATGTGCGATAAAAAACAGTTTGCAGTTTCTTTACTTGTGTGATCTTAAACTTAAGAACAGCACATAACAACTTTTAAAATGTAGGAACGGGATAGTAACCAATCAAAATATGTACATAAGGACAGGACATGAAAACATTTAAAATGTAAACAATGGAACAGGACATAAAACATTAAAATGTAAAGAATGGAAGAGGACATAAAAGACACTTAAAATGTAAACAATGGAACGGGACATAAAACATTTAAAATGCAAAGAATGGAAGAGGACATAAAAGACACTTAAAATGCAAAGAATGGAAGAGGACATAAAAGACACTTAAAATGCAAAGAATGGAAGAGGACATAAAAGACACTTAAAATGTAAAGAATGGAAGAGGACATAAAAGACACTTAAAATGCAAAGAATGGAAGAGGACATAAAAGACACTTAAAATGTAAACAATGGAACGGGACATAAAACATTTAAAATGCAAAGAATGGAAGAGGACATAAAAGACACTTAAAATGCAAAGAATGGAAGAGGACATAAAAGACACTTAAAATGCAAAGAATGGAAGAGGACATAAAAGACACTTAAAATGTAAAGAATGGAAGAGGACATAAAAGACACTTAAAATGCAAAGAATGGAAGAGGACATAAAAGACACTTAAAATGTAAACAATGGAACGGGACATAAAACATTTAAAATGCAAAGAATGGAAGAGGACATAAAAGACACTTAAAATGCAAAGAATGGAAGAGGACATAAAAGACACTTAAAATGTAAAGAATGGAAGAGGACATAAAATACACTTAAAATGTAAACAATGGAAGAGGAGGTAGAAGACACTTAAAATGTAAAGAATGGAAGAGGACATAAAATACACTTAAAATGTAAACAATGGAAGAGGAGGTAGAAGACACTTAAAATGTAAAGAATGGAAGAGGACATAAAATACACTTAAAATGTAAAGAATGGAAGAGGAGGTAGAAGACACTTAAAATGTAAAGAATGGAAGAGGACATAAAATACACTTAAAATGTAAAGAATGGAAGAGGAGGTAGAAGACACTTAAAATGTAAAGAATGGAAGAGGAGGTAGAAGACACTTAAAATGTAAAGAATGGAAGAGGAAGTAGAAGACACTTAAAATGTAGGTAGAAGACAATAAAGCTTGCAGCAAAAGTAGTTTCTTGAGGAAATAAAGAACATTTGTGCAGCAGAAATGAGAAACAAGTGAAGACTTTATTCTCCAAGCTTTGAAAGTCTGACAGAATATTTTCCCACAAAAAGGTGCACTTGTGGCTAAAAGAGTTCCCAGAGTTTGACTTGGACTCGCTGGTCCTCTTTCAGCGTCCTGACACCTTCTGCCTCACAGCACCTCTGCTGACTGTTGACTTTGGTTTGTGTCCCGTCAAAGTAAAGACTATTTCTAATCTGCTGCAAATAAAGAACTTCCCATGAGAAGAAAAACTGAGTTTGGTGCTGAGTGACAGCCACCCCCACCACCACCACCACCATCACCACCACCATCACTGCACTCTGATCAGCACCATCACTCCACTCTGACCAGCACCATCACTCCACTCTGACCAGCACCATCACCATCACCATCACTGCACTCTGATCAGCACCATCACTCCACTCTGACCAGCACCATCACCATCACCATCACTGCACTCTGATCAGCACCATCACTCCACTCTGACCAGCACCATCACCATCACCATCACTGCACTCTGATCAGCACCATCACCACCACCATCACTGCACTCTGACCAGCACCATCACTCCACTCTGACCAGCACCATCACTCCACTCTGACCAGCACCATCACCATCACCATCACTGCACTCTGATCAGCACCATCACTCCACTCTGACCAGCACCATCACCATCACCATCACTGCACTCTGATCAGCACCATCACTCCACTCTGACCAGCACCATCACTCCACTCTGACCAGCACCATCACCATCACCATCACTGCACTCTGATCAGCACCATCACTCCACTCTGACCAGCACCATCACCATCACCATCACTGCACTCTGATCAGCACCATCACCACCACCATCACTGCACTCTGACCAGCACCATCACTCCACTCTGACCAGCACCATCACCACCACCATCACTGCACTCTGATCAGCACCATCACCACCACCACCACTCTACACCACCATTACCACCATCAGCACCATCACTCCACTCTGACCAGCACCATCACCATCACCACCACTCTACACCACCATTACCACCATCAGCACCATCACTCCACTCTGACCAGCACCATCACCACCTCTCTACACCACCATTACCACCATCAGCACCATCACTCCACTCTGACCAGCACCACCACCATCACCACCACTCTACACCACCATTACCACCACCAGCACCATCACTCCACTCTGACATCACCATCACTCTACACCACCATTACCACCATCAGCACCATCACTCCACTCTGACCAGCACCATCACCACCACTCCACACCACCATTACCACCATCAGCACCATCACTCCACTCTGACCACCACCAATCTGACCAGCACCATCACCACCAACAGCACCACCACTCCACTCTGACCAGCACCATCACCACTACTCTACACCACCATCCCCACCACTCCACTCTGACCACCACCATCACCACCACCAGCACCATCACTCCACTCTGACCACCACCATCACCACCACTCTACACCACCATTACCACCATCAGCACCATCACTCCACTCTGACCACCACCATCACCACCACTCTACACCACTATTACCACCATCAGCACCATCACTCCACTCTGACCAGCACCATCACCATCACCACCACTCTACACCGCCATTACCACCATCAGCACCATCACTCCACTCTGACCAGCACCATCACCATCACCACCACTCTACACCACCATTACCACCATCAGCACCATCACTCCACTCTGACCAGCACCATCACCACCACTCTACACCACCATCCCCACCACTCCACTTTGACCAGCACCATAACCACAATTACCACCATCAGCACCATCACACCACTCTGACCATCACCACCACCAGCACCACCACTCTACACCACTCTGACCAGCACCATCACCACCACTCTACACCCCTCTGACCAGCACCACCACCAGCACTCTGACCAGCACCATCACCACCACTCTACACAACCATCAGCACCAGCACCATCACTCCACTCTGATCATCGCCACCAGCACCAGCACCATCACCACCACTCTACACCACTCTGACCAGCACCACCACCAGCACTCTGACCAGCACCATCACCACCACTCTACACAACCATCAGCACCAGCACCATCACTCCACTCTGATCATCGCCACCAGCACCAGCACCATCACCACCACTCTGACCACCACCAGCACTCTGACCAGCACCATCACCACCACTCTACAAAACCATCAGCACCATCACCAGCACCATCACTCCACTCTGACCCCCACCACTCTACACCACCATTACCACCATCAACACCAGCACCATCACTCCACTCTGATCAGCGCCACCAGCACCAGCACCATCACCACCACTCTGACCAGCACCATCACCACCATCAGCACCATCACCACTCCGACCAGCAACGTTGAAAGCCGCTGTGCATCAACACCTCGTCCTTTTAACCTGCACAACTAAAACTCTGCCAATCTTTCAAATTCATTCTTTAACGTCTTCCTGGTTTAGAAAGAAGTTACTCAAATGTGGAAAATAACTAAAAGTATGTCGATACCAAAAAGTATCAACACCAAAAGGGATACCAATTAGGGATGGGTACTGGTCACATTGAAATCGATACGGTACCAATTCACAGTGCCTGGGGATCGATACCAGTTATTAAAAACATTCATTGATTTTAATAATAAAATCAAATTTTTTGATTGAGCAAACCTCAATTCCGCACTAGAAGCTCCTCCCCTTTCCCTACACTTTGAACCTTGTGGGCGTGGCTAAGTCACCCATTTTGCTTTGCTGACGGACACAATTCAAAGACTTAAAGGGGAACATTATCACAATTTCAAAAGGATTAAAACCAATAAAAATCACTTCCCAGTGGCTTATTTTATTTTTCAAAGCTGTTTTCAAAATTTTACCCATCATAGAATATCCTGAAATAAGGCTTTAAAGTTCCTGATTTTCACTATCTGTGAAGACACCGTCCATTTTCCTGCGACGTCATCCAGTGATGATAATACAAACAAAATGGTGGATAGCACAGCAAGATATAGCGACATTAGCTTGGATTCAGACTCGGAGTTCAGCGTCTTAAGCGATTCAACACATTACGCATGTATTGAAACGGATGGTTGGAGTATG
>NC_084639.1:421746-449246 GCF_033978795.1 Nerophis ophidion | reverse complement strand
CTAGTGTTGCTAACCTAAAATGATGTTGAAATGCAATGTTAGCATGTAACTCACATATTTATGCTAGTGTTGCTAACCTAAAATGATGTTGAAATGCAATGTTAGCATATAACTCACATATTTATGCTAGTGTTGCTAACCTAAAATGATGTTGAAATGCAATGTTAGCATGTAACTCACATATTTATGCTAGTGTTGCTAACCTAAAATGATGTTGAAATGCAATGTTAGCATGTAACTCACATATTTATGCTAGTGTTGCTAACCTAAAATGATGTTGAAATGCAATGTTAGCATATAACTCACATATTTATGCTAGTGTTGCTAACCTAAAATGATGTTGAAATGTAATGTTAGCATATAACTCACATATTTATGCTAGTGTTGCTAACCTAAAATGATGTTGAAATGCAATGTTAGCATGTAACTCACATATTTATGCTAGTGTTGCTAACCTAAAATGATGTTGAAATGCAATGTTAGCATATAACTCACATATTTATGCTAGTGTTGCTAATCTAATATGATGTTGAAATGCAATGTTAGCATGTAACTCACATATTTATGCTAGTGTTGCTAACCTAAAATGATGTTGAAATGCAATGTTAGCATGTAACTCACATATTTATGCTAGTGTTGCTAACCTAAAATGATGTTGAAATGCAATGTTAGCATATAACTCACATATTTATGCTAGTGTTGCTAACCTAAAATGATGTTGAAATGCAATGTTAGCATGTAACTCACATATTTATGCTAGTGTTGCTAACCTAAAATGATGTTGAAATGCAATGTTAGCATATAACTCACATATTTATGCTAGTGTTGCTAACCTAAAATGATGTTGAAATGCAATGTTAGCATGTAACTCACATATTTATGCTAGTGTTGCTAATCTAAAATGATGTTGAAATGCAATGTTAGCATGTAACTCACATATTTATGCTAGTGTTGCTAACCTAAAATGATGTTGAAATGCAATGTTAGCATGTAACTCACATATTTATGCTAGTGTTGCTAACCTAAAATGATGTTACAACGTAACGTTAGCATGTGGCTTATAAAGCTATGCTAGTGTTGCTAACGTTTCTATCCTGCTGTGCCACTGCATGTTTTGTTGTTGTTGAATGTGATTCATGACATCTAGTACATTGGACAAGTGCACAATTAGGGGATTTGTCTCAAACCTGGATCAAGTACACAATAGCGCTTCTTGCAGACCAACTCGTTAGCATTGACGACACACACACACACACACACACACCCCCTGAGAAGTGTTATTGCGTGCAGCGTGCAGTAAAGAGTAGTCCGTGCATGAGTCACGCACGTCTTATTCCTGCAAAAAGTCCACCACAAACTAACCGCTGTGATCATAAGTCTCAAGCGCAATTTGTACCATTTTATTTTTTATAACCAGTCTTGAAAATAATTGTTTTGAAAAAAAAAAAAAAGTTGGCAATTTGAATACTGTTTATTGTGTGCTCTTAATTTGAAAATCAGGTCAGCTGTAAGACAGCTGCTAGAAGTTGTGGTGGAGTGAGGCGTAACAAAGTAATATTCTCCATCTGCTAACACTTTCACAACAAGAAACTTTTCATGCTCACATTCGCCCTTTTTGCTGAAAACTCACCACAATTATGTTGCCCTGCAACTTCATTTTTCCCCACCCTTTGCCTTCTTTATTTCTATTTTGCCTTTTTATTACAGTTAAGTCTGATACTCTAATAAATATCATGTTCTTTGCCCAACTGCTGTACAGTCTTTTCACAAACTATGGCATTTATTTGGAGTAGGGCATTTATGTACATCATGCTAAGTTAGCAACACTAGCATTAATATGTTAGCTACATGCTAACATTACATTTTAACGTCATGCTAGGTTAGCAACACTATCGTTACTCAGTAAGTTAGATACTAATTTGACATTTCAACATCAAGCTAAGTTAGCAACACTAGCATAACAGCTATGTGAGCTACATGCTAACATCTCATTTTAACATGATGCTAGGTTAACAACACTAGTTAAGCTATGTGAGCTACATGCTAACATTAAATTTAAACACCTTCCAGGTTAGCAACACTAGCATAGCTTTGTGAGCTACATGCTAACATGACATTTCAACATCAAGCTATGTTAGCAAAGTTAGCTTAAGGGCTGTATAAGCTACATGCTAACATTACATTTGAACATCATGCTAGGTTAGCAACACCATCGCTACTCAGTAAGTTAGATACTAAACCAATTTGACATTTCAACATCAAGCTAGGTGAGCAACACTAGCCTTACTATGTAAGCTATATGCTAACATTACATTTTAACGTCATGCTAGAATAGCAAAACCATTGTTAGTAAATTAGATACTAATTTGACATTTCAACATCAAGCTACATTAGCAACACTAGCATAACAGCTATGTAAGCTACATGCTAACATTATATTTTAACATTATGCTAGGTTAGCAACACTAGCTAAGCTATGTGAGCTACATGCTAAAATTATATTTAAACACCATGCAGGTAAGCAACACTAACATAGCTTTCTGAGCTACACGCTAACATGACATTTTAACACCAAGCTAGGTTTGCAACGTTAGCTTAATGGCTATGTAAGCTACATGCTAACATTACATTTGAACATCATGCTAGGTGAGCAACACTAGCATAGCTACGTCAGCTACATGCTAAAATTATTACATTTTAACACACATTATATGTATATATACTTGCAGTGTGTATATTACACATTCTTATGAAGGTGTCTTACTACATTATATATATACTGTATATATATTTATACTTGCAGTGTATATTGTACATATTACATATTGTTATGAAGGTGTATGTTACTATATTATATATATATATATATATATATATATATATATACACACACATATATATATATATATATACCGTATATATATATATATATATATACCGTATATATACTTGCAGTGTATATTGTACATATTGTTATGAAGGTGTATCTTATTACATTATGTATATATGTACATATTACATATTGTTATAAAGTAGGAGTATATAGTATATAAAAGTAGGAGTATATAGTACATAAAAGTAGGAGTATATAGTATATACAAGTAGGAGTATATAGTATATACAAGTGGGAGTATATAGTATATAAAAGTAGGAGTATATAGTATATAAAAGTAGGAGTATATAGTATATACAAGTGGGAGTATATAGTATATAAAAGTAGGAGTATATAGTATATACAAGTGGGAGTATATAGTATATAAAAGTAGGAGTATATAGTATATACAAGTAGGAGTATATAGTATATAAAAGTAGGAGTATATGGTATATAAAACTAGGAGTATATAGTATATAAAAGTAGGAGTATATAGTATATAAAACTAGGAGTATATAGTATATAAAAGTAGGAGTATATAGTATATACAAGTAACAGTATATAGTATATACAAGTAGGAGTATATAGTATATAAAACTAGGAGTATATAGTATATAAAAGTAGGAGTCTATAATCCTTAACCACCATGTTTTCAAAGACTTCCAAAGTGCCAGACTTTAGACCAAATCAATCAATCAGTCGATTGTTGATAGATGTACTACACAAATACAGTACTAATGTATACATATGTGTGTACAACTAGATGTATACATGTATGTGTGTGTACAACTAGATGTATACAAGTATGTACATAAAATCTCTCTTTCTCCCCCCAGTGGGGGGTATCTGTGTCATCCTCAAGCTCGGGTCTTCTACCAGAGGCCTGGGAGTTTGGGGGTTCAGTGCGGTATCTTGGCTGTTCCTAGGACTGTGCTCTTCTGGACTGAGGCTTCAGGTGTTGTTCCTGGGATCTGTTGGAGTCACTCTCCCAGTTTGGGGGTTACTGCTCCGAGTGTCCCCACTACCAAGGTGACCACGCTATGTTCCCAGTGTCCCCACTACCAAGGTGACCACGCTATGTTCCCAGTGTCCCCACTACCAAGGTGACCACGCTATGTTCCCAGTGTCCCCACTACCAAGGTGACCACGCTATGTTCCCAGTGTCCCCACTACCAAGGTGACCACGCTATGTTCCCAGTGTCCCCACTACCAAGGTGACCACGCTATGTTCCCAGTGTCCCCACTACCAAGGTGACCACGCTATGTTCCCAGTGTCCCCACTACCAAGGTGACCACGCTATGTTCCCAGTGTCCCCACTACCAAGGTGACCACGCTATGTTCCCAGTGTCCCCACTACCAAGGTGACCACGCTATGTTCCCAGTGTCCCCACTACCAAGGTGACCACGCTATGTTCCCAGTGTCCCCACTACCAAGGTGACCACGCTATGTTCCCAGTGTCCCCACTACCAAGGTGACCACGCTATGTTCCCAGTGTCCCCACTACCAAGGTGACCACGCTATGTTCCCAGTGTCCCCACTACCAAGGTGACCACGCTATGTTCCCAGTGTCCCCACTACCAAGGTGACCACGCTATGTTCCCAGTGTCCCCACTACCAAGGTGACCACGCTATGTTCCGAGTGTCCCCACTACCAAGGTGACCACGCTATGTTCCCAGTGTCCCCACTACCAAGGTGACCACGCTATGTTCCCAGTGTCCCCACTACCAAGGTGACCACGCTATGTTCCCAGTGTCCCCACTACCAAGGTGACCACGAGTGTCCCCACTACCAAGGTGACCACGCTATGTTCCCAGTGTCCCCACTACCAAGGTGACCACGAGTGTCCCCACTACCAAGGTGACTACGCTATGTTCCCAGTGTCCCCACTACCAAGGTGACCACGCTATGTTCCCAGTGTCCCCACTACCAAGGTGACCACGCTATGTTCCCAGTGTCCCCACTACCAAGGTGACCACGCTATGTTCCGAGTGTCCCCACTACCAAGGTGACCACGCTATGTTCCCAGTGTCCCCACTACCAAGGTGACCACGCTATGTTCCCAGTGTCCCCACTACCAAGGTGACCACGCTATGTTCCCAGTGTCCCCACTACCAAGGTGACCACGCTATGTTCCCAGTGTCCCCACTACCAAGGTGACCACGCTATGTTCCCAGTGTCCCCACTACCAAGGTGACCACGCTATGTTCCCAGTGTCCCCACTACCAAGGTGACCACGAGTGTCCCCACTACCAAGGTGACCACGAGTGTCCCCACTACCAAGGTGACCACGAGTGTCCCCACTACCAAGGTGACCACGAGTGTCCCCACTACCAAGGTGACCACGAGTGTCCCCACTACCAAGGTGACCACGCTATGTTCCCAGTGTCCCCACTACCAAGGTGACCACGAGTGTCCCCACTACCAAGGTGACCTGGAGTGTCCCCACTACCAAGGTGACCACGAGTGTCCCCACTACCAAGGTGACCACGAGTGTCCCCACTACCAAGGTGACCACGAGTGTCCCCACTACCAAGGTGACCACGAGTGTCCCCACTACCAAGGTGACCACGAGTGTCCCCACTACCAAGGTGACCACGAGTGTCCCCACTACCAAGGTGACCACGAGTGTCCCCACTACCAAGGTGACCACGAGTGTCCCCACTACCAAGGTGACCACGAGTGTCCCCACTACCAAGGTGACCACGAGTGTCCCCACTACCAAGGTGACCACGAGTGTCCCCACTACCAAGGTGACCACGAGTGTCCCCACTACCAAGGTGACCACGAGTGTCCCCACTACCAAGGTGACCACGAGTGTCCCCACTACCAAGGTGACCACGAGTGTCCCCACTACCAAGGTGACCACGCTATGTTCCCAGTGTCCCCACTACCAAGGTGACCACGCTATGTTCCCAGTGTCCCCACTACCAAGGTGACCACGCTATGTTCCCAGTGTCCCCACTACCAAGGTGACCACGCTATGTTCCCAGTGTCCCCACTACCAAGGTGACCACGCTATGTTCCCAGTGTCCCCACTACCAAGGTGACCACGCTATGTTCCCAGTGTCCCCACTACCAAGGTGACCACGCTATGTTCCCAGTGTCCCCACTACCAAGGTGACCACGCTATGTTCCGAGTGTCCCCACTACCAAGGTGACCACGCTATGTTCCCAGTGTCCCCACTACCAAGGTGACCACGCTATGTTCCCAGTGTCCCCACTACCAAGGTGACCACGCTATGTTCCCAGTGTCCCCACTACCAAGGTGACCACGAGTGTCCCCACTACCAAGGTGACCACGCTATGTTCCCAGTGTCCCCACTACCAAGGTGACCACGAGTGTCCCCACTACCAAGGTGACCACGCTATGTTCCCAGTGTCCCCACTACCAAGGTGACTACGCTATGTTCCCAGTGTCCCCACTACCAAGGTGACCACGCTATGTTCCCAGTGTCCCCACTACCAAGGTGACCACGCTATGTTCCCAGTGTCCCCACTACCAAGGTGACCACGCTATGTTCCGAGTGTCCCCACTACCAAGGTGACCACGCTATGTTCCCAGTGTCCCCACTACCAAGGTGACCACGCTATGTTCCCAGTGTCCCCACTACCAAGGTGACCACGCTATGTTCCCAGTGTCCCCACTACCAAGGTGACCACGCTATGTTCCCAGTGTCCCCACTACCAAGGTGACCACGCTATGTTCCCAGTGTCCCCACTACCAAGGTGACCACGCTATGTTCCCAGTGTCCCCACTACCAAGGTGACCACGAGTGTCCCCACTACCAAGGTGACCACGAGTGTCCCCACTACCAAGGTGACCACGAGTGTCCCCACTACCAAGGTGACCACGAGTGTCCCCACTACCAAGGTGACCACGAGTGTCCCCACTACCAAGGTGACCACGCTATGTTCCCAGTGTCCCCACTACCAAGGTGACCACGAGTGTCCCCACTACCAAGGTGACCTGGAGTGTCCCCACTACCAAGGTGACCACGAGTGTCCCCACTACCAAGGTGACCACGAGTGTCCCCACTACCAAGGTGACCACGAGTGTCCCCACTACCAAGGTGACCACGAGTGTCCCCACTACCAAGGTGACCACGAGTGTCCCCACTACCAAGGTGACCACGAGTGTCCCCACTACCAAGGTGACCACGAGTGTCCCCACTACCAAGGTGACCACGAGTGTCCCCACTACCAAGGTGACCACGAGTGTCCCCACTACCAAGGTGACCACGAGTGTCCCCACTACCAAGGTGACCACGAGTGTCCCCACTACCAAGGTGACCACGAGTGTCCCCACTACCAAGGTGACCACGAGTGTCCCCACTACCAAGGTGACCACCTAGTCTTGTTGACTCTTCCACATCCTTCTAGTTGCTCTTTCAACCTTTGATGCTTCTCAAGTTTCACATCGATCACCAACAACCTTTCCTGCTCTTTGTGTTCTTGTGCTGCCATGATGACCACCTCTGGGCGCTCTGACAGTCCTGCATTTGTCTGACACTGGAAGGAGTTCTTGATACCAAGACAAGTCCCCACCTCATCACAGATAGACAACATTCACACACTAGGGACCATTTAGTGTTGACAATCAACCTATCCCCAGGTGCATGTCTTTGGAGGTGGGAGGGGCCTATCCCCAGGTGCATGTCTTTGGAGGTGGGAGGGGCCTATCCCCAGGTGCATGTCTTTGGAGGTGGGAGGGGCCTATCCCCAGGTGCATGTCTTTGGAGGTGGGAGGAAGCCAGAGTACCCAGAAGGAACCCACACATTCACGGGGAGAACATGCAAACTCCACACAGAAAGATCCCGAGCCCGGGATTGAACCCGGGACTACTCAGGACCTTCGTATTGTGAGGCAGACGCACTAACCCCTCTCACCCCGTGCTGCCTTGTATGTATATGTATTTTTTTATTTATAATATAATATAAAATACATATATATAAAATACTACATTGATATTACAATTGACAAACATTATGTCACACACACACACACACACACACACACACACACACACACACACACACACACACACACACACACACACACACACACACAGGTTATTTTCCCTTGGTCAGCAGTAAAAGTGTGTGCTACAGGTGTGGTCCACCTCTGTCGGGGCGGACGTCACCAGTCAGACTTTGGAGAGCTGCCAAAAGGCGTTAAAGTGTTTCTTTGCGGCACTAAATGATATCGCAGGCGTGGAAGGGGGGGACATGTCTGTGTTGAGAGCTAACACAGTTTGGGGAGATTGTCGAACACGATACAGGTAAAGATCTGATGGATATCAGCACAAATCATACATACTTTTATTCTTTAGCAGTGTGGATTGTTAGAAAAGTTTTGATCACGTGAAATAAGTCCAACAGAATAACGACAACGATGAAAAACAATCATTTGTTGCTATCTGGAATGAACTCATGCTGTCTTTAAGGTGAAGTGGAGTGGCAATTGCTGCCTAGTCGCTCTCACACGATGTAGTCATTTAAAGGATGAGGACACCTTTGTTGGGAGATGTTTGATGATGTTGAGACGCAGGCAGAGCAGGGCTCCACTTTTACAAAAATATACATTGGATTGGTATCCCATCAACTTCAGTATCGACCAATACTCAAGGCTCCAATATCAGTATCGGAAGTGAACAATTTGTATCGGTGCACCACTATTTGATACTGCTGTACCGCTTCAATTGCAAGATTTCCTGCTTTAAAAAGGAAGAAAGAGAAGGAAATAAGAAAAAATAAATAGACAAACAATAGGTAAGTAGATACAAATAAATAATTTAAAATGAAATAAAAAACTCATTAAAAAATAAATAGATGAACAAAAAATTGGTAAATAACTAAAAAAAAACTATTTAAAATAAAATAAATACATAAAATACAAAATAAAGTAACAACAAATGGTAAACAAATTAAAATACACAATTGAAAGTAAAGTTAAATGAATAAAATAAAAGTAAAAATCAAAAAATCTAAAACAGGTAAATAAATAAAAAATAAACAATTTAAAATTAAATTAAAACAAAACCTAATAAAAAATAAATCAACAAAAAAAGGTAAATAACTAAAAATAAACAATTCAATATAAATAAACAAAAAATTGGTAAATATATAAAAACGCACAATTTAAAATGAAATTAAATAAATACCGTTAAATAAAAAATAATTTCAATAAAATTTAATAAATAAATAAAATTAATAATAAACGAAAAATTGGTAAATATATAAAAATAAACAATTTTGAAGAAAATAAAATAAAGAAATAAAATCAGATAAAAATAAAGAAATAAAATAACTAACTATATTTCCTGCAAAATGTGTTGTTCGCCTGTGATGAGGTGGCGACTTGTCCAGGGTGTACACCACCTTCCACCCGATTGTAGCTGAGATAGGCACTAGCACCCCCGCGACCCCAAAGGGAATAAGCGGTAGAAAATGAACGGATGGATGGATGTGTTACTCACACATTTAAGTGACAGGACCAAAAAACTACAGAAAAAGCTGTGAATATTTGTGATTATTATTCTGTGTTTTAAAGCATTCAGAGGACATCTTTATTCACGCCCACCTCATTATATATTCGCAGACTTGACCCCTCCCTCACCTAGCGCTGCACTTGACCTTTGACCCCAATCCACGCTCGTTAAGTCTAATTGAGCAACAAGGAAACGCTTGCTGGAGTCTGGATGAGACGTGAAGACTAAGCAGCACATCAGCCAAAGTGGAACCAGGACCAGGACAAGGACCAGGACCAGGACCAGGACCAGGACCAGGACCAGAACCCCCCATGAGATGGGGAAACATCTGCTGGGGTGTCGGGTTGCTTTAGCGCTCGCTCGTTAGTGTCACCTCGTCACCAAGGCCCTCACAGACACACCACTACTACCAGGGAATAGTGACAAGCTAGCAGTCTGACACAACATCACACACCCTCACAGACACACCACTACTACCAGGGAATAGTGACAAGCTAGCAGTCTGACACAACATCACACACCCTCACAGACACACCACTACTACCAGGGAATAGTGACAAGCTAGCAGTCTGACACAACATCACACACCCTCACAGACACACCACTACTACCAGGGAATAGTGACAAGCTAGCAGTCTGACACAACATCACACACCCTCACAGACACACCACTACTACAAGGGAATAGTGACAAGCTAGCAGTCTGACACAACATCACGCACCCTCACAGACACACCACTACTACCAGGGAATAGTGACAAGCTAGCAGTCTGACACAACATCACACACCCTCACAGACACACCACTACTACCAGGGAATAGTGACAAGCTAGCAGTCTGACACAACATCACACACCCTCACAGACACACCACTACTACCAGGGAATAGTGACAAGCTAGCAGTCTGACACAACATCACACACCCTCACAGACACACCACTACTACCAGGGAATAGTGACAAGCTAGCAGTCTGACACAACATCACACACCCTCACAGACACACCACTACTACAAGGGAATAGTGACAAGCTAGCAGTCTGACACAACATCACGCACCCTCACAGACACACCACTACTACCAGGGAATAGTGACAAGCTAGCAGTCTGACACAACATCACACACCCTCACAGACACACCACTACTACCAGGGAATAGTGACAAGCTAGCAGTCTGACACAACATCACACACCCTCACAGACACACCACTACTACCAGGGAATAGTGACAAGCTAGCAGTCCGACACAACATCACACACCCTCACAGACACACCACTACTACCAGGGAATAGTGACAAGCTAGCAGTCTGACACAACATCACACACCCTCACAGACACACCACTACTACCAGGGAATAGTGACAAGCTAGCAGTCTGACACAACATCACACACCCTCACAGACACACCACTACTACAAGGGAATAGTGACAAGCTAGCAGTCTGACACAACATCACACACCCTCACAGACACACCACTACTACCAGGGAATAGTGACAAGCTAGCAGTCTGACACAACATCACACACCCTCACAGACACACCACTACTACCAGGGAATAGTGACAAGGTAGCAGTCTGACACAACATCACACACCCTCACAGACACACCACTACTACCAGGGAATAGTGACAAGCTAGCAGTCTGACACAACATCACACACCACTACTACCAGGGAATAGTGACAAGGTAGCAGTCTGACACAACATCACACACCCTCACAGACACACCACTACTACCAGGGAATAGTGACAAGCTAGCAGTCTGACACAACATCACACACCCTCACAGACACACCACTACTACCAGGGAATAGTGACAAGCTAGCAGTCTGACACAACATCACACACCCTCACAGACACACCACTACTACCAGGGAATAGTGACAAGGTAGCAGTCTGACACAACATCACACACCCTCACAGACACACCACTACTACCAGGGAATAGTGACAAGCTAGGAGTCTGACACAACATCACACACCACTACTACCAGGGAATAGTGACAAGGTAGCAGTCTGACACAACATCACACACCCTCACAGACACACCACTACTACCAGGGAATAGTGACAAGCTAGGAGTCTGACACAACATCACACACCCTCACAGACACACCACTACTACCAGGGAATAGTGACAAGCTAGCAGTCTGACACAACATCACACACCCTCACAGACACACCACTACTACCAGGGAATAGTGACAAGCTAGCAGTCTGACACAACATCACACACCCTCACAGACACACCACTACTACCAGGGAATAGTGACAAGCTAGCAGTCTGACACAACATCACACACCCTCACGGACACACCACTACTACCAGGGAATAGTGACAAGCTAGCAGTCTGACACAACATCACACACCCTCACGGACACACCACTACTACCAGGGAATAGTGACAAGCTAGCAGTCTGACACAACATCACACACCCTCACAGACACACCACTACTACCAGGGAATAGTGACAAGCTAGCAGTCTGACACAACATCACACACCCTCACAGACACACCACTACTACCAGGGAATAGTGACAAGCTAGCAGTCTGACACAACATCACACACACCCTCACAGACACACCACTACTACCAGGGAATAGTGACAAGCTAGCAGTCTGACACAACATCACACACCCTCACAGACACACCACTACTACCAGGGAATAGTGACAAGCTAGCAGTCTGACACAACATCACGCACCCTCACAGACACACCACTACTACCAGGGAATAGTGACAAGCTAGCAGTCTGACACAACATCACACACCCTCACAGACACACCACTACTACCAGGGAATAGTGACAAGCTAGCAGTCTGACACAACATCACACACCCTCACAGACACACCACTACTACCAGGGAATAGTGACAAGCTGTGGTCCAGGAGACTACACCACATCCAAGCTTGTTATCAACCGGCCCTAACACAATCACGTGAAAAGATTCAGCAACAATCTAACGAGTACAGCTGGGCTAAAACGCTGACATACACATTGCCAAATGTAGACACTCTGCTCTCATGAAACGTCCTAAAGTAACGCATGCCAGTATAACACTGATAGCATGCTAGCTTTTTTATTTATTTATTTTATTGACATGTATACACCTCAGTGTCATATTTTTGGTATTTTAAAAATGTTATCTGTAAGCATGCTATTATTTTTATTTTTAGCTAATTTAGCAAGTATGCGCCTCCGTGTCATTTATTTTTGTATTTTTGCAATGCTATCTGTCAGCATGCTAGCATAATACTGATCGCATGCTAGCTTGTTTAGCAGGTACACACTTTAGTGTCATATATGTTGGTATTTTTACTAACGCTAACTGGAAACATGATGTTAGCAATTTCTTATAATGCTGATAGCATGCTATTTTTTTGTAGCTAATTTAGCAGGTATACACCTCAGTGTCATATATTTTGGTATTTTTCTAATGCTATCATGCTAGCATAATACTGCTAGCATGCTATCTTTTTAAGCTAATTTTGCAGGCGTACAGCTCAGTGTCAAATATTTTGGTCTTTTATTAATGCTAACTGTAGGCTCCAGCCCCCTTGTGACCCCGAAAAGGACAAGCGGTAGAAAATGTATCGATGGTTGTAAGCATGCTATCATTAGCATGCTAGCTTTATTTAGCTTGTTTAACAGGTATACACCTCAGTGTCATCTTTTTTGGTATTTTACTCATGCTATCTGTAAACATGCTATTATTAGCATATTATGCTAGCTTTTTTTAAGCTTATTTTTGTCTTATTTTTTGTTACTCGACGCTACTTGGCCAGCGCTAACTGTTCAACATTCCCAGGACATTTCTCGGGCAAATGTGCGTTGTGGTTGTCTGCAAACATCTTTATGATGTGCTGGTCTTGCAGGCGAAAAGGAACAAAAGACTTTCCCTCCCTTCGCTTCCCCGAGTGGATCTCCAAGAAGATTAGGAGGCTCTCCTTTGACCTCAGGGTTCGTGTTCAGCAAGTCAACTTTTTTTTGTGTGTGTGTGTTTCCTGCTCCCAAATAGAGCGGCGTGAAGAACAATGGCTTATTCTCCTGCGCCAGACCTCCATTACGGGGCCCCTCGGCTTGGCAGCGCTGCCGGCCTCACATTTCAACCACATGTACCGCGCTGGGAATCAAACGCTGGCACCCGGGCCTGCATAGCTGAGGCAGAATGCGGAGGAGGCGCTTTAGACGAGGAGCGAGCGAGGAGTCGTCAGTCGGAAGAAGAAGAAGGTGGAGTCCCCGTCTTGCAAGGCAGTGAAAGAAGGACCCCTGAGTGACCTCCAGGGGTCAGCAGCATGTAAACAGTTCGACCTGGCAAGTACGCCCACATCGGTGGCTGTGAGAAACAACAGCAAAAAAGCGGTGAAATAAGAACAAAAACACTGGGACTTTATTTGAGACTGGAGGGTCTCCCAGGGCCAACATGCGGGCCCTTAATGTGACAAGTCCCAAGTCGGGGTGTGATACAGCGAGACGGGACCTACAAAGTCTGCCCAACAACACCCGGCAGACCCAGAAGTGGGAAGGGAGGACTCTTCCTCCACACAAGTCCTCTTGTCACTGCAAATCCACATTTTTGTTTTCCCTACGCTTTGAACCACGCGGCTCATAAAACCTGCGTTTATCTTCGCTGACCGCCATCATACAAATAGTTGTTAGAAAAGACAAGCTGAAAAGGTGCACCATCGTTTGTGCTATAACGCCATCTTTTGGATGAGTTTGCTCATTGCAAGTGTTTCCTGCCGTTTAAAGTGTTCAACCAGAAGTGGAAATGCAGTTCCCTCTTCAAACCTTCCATAGCGTTACTACTAGTATGATTTTTTCATTCGTCACTCTAAGTTTTACAATATAACTACAACTATTTGTACTTACTAAGCCGTCCCCAGCATGATGTCTGCATGACTGTTCTCATGCGTATTTGTACGTGCTTTCCTAACCTCGTTAGCATGAGCTAATATGCTAACACATTTACGAGTGTTTCAGTTTTGTAAAGTTACCAAAACATCAACGTGGAGTTATTGAGTCTTTTTAGCTGATTGGAGAGCTAGCTTGCGTAGCTAGTGGTTCCATGACCAAACATTTTGCTTGATCAGCCATTTTACTGCCCTGTTACAAGCACCATTTGGAAACACTTAAGGTATGTAAATAAATATTTACAGAAAATTTCAGTGTAAATAACTAATTTCATAACATATATATTTGCGGCTAAAAACTGGAAACATATTTGTTCCTAAAGTTTAATGGGTGTAGCTTATTTAGCAGTGCACTCTATAGTCCAGAAAATACGGTAATTATAATAAAACATTTTCAAAATAGGTTACAGGTTAAAAAAGCCCCTTTTGGTTGCCCAAAAAAAAAAAAAAAAAAAAAAAATATATATATATATATATATATATGTACACACACACAGAGACATATACACACACATACATATATATATGTATGCCTGCATACATATATACATATATATATACATACATATATATATATATACACTATATATATATATATATATACATATATATATACACTATATATATATATATATACACTATATATATACGTATATACATTATATATATACATACATACATATATATATATATATACACTATATATATACATATATATATATACACTATATATATATATATATATATATATATATATACACACTATATATATACGTATATACATTATATATATACATACATATAGATGTACACACACACACACACACATACACACATACATACATACAAATCCCGTTTCCATGAGTTGTGAAATTGTGTTAAATGTAAATATAAACAGAATACAATGATTTGCAAATCCTTTTCAAGCCATATTCAGTTGAATATGCTACAAAGACAACATATTTCATGTTCAAACTCATACACTTTATTTTTTTTGCAAATAATCATTAACTTTAGAATTTGATGCCAGCAATACGTGACAAAGAAGTTGGGAAAGGTGACAATAAATACTGATAAAGTTGAGGAATGCTCATCAAACACTTATTTGGAACATCCCACAGGTGTGCAGGCTAATTGGGAACAGGTGGGTGCCATGATTGGCTATAAAAGCAGCTTCCATGAAATGCTAAGTCATTCACAAACAAGGATGGGGTGAGGGTCACCACTTTGTAAGCAAATTGTCAAACAGTTTTAGAACAACATTTCTCAACCAGCTATTGCAAGGAATTTAGGGATTTTACCATCTACGGTCTGTAAAATCATCAAAAAGTTCAGAGAATCTGGAGAAATCACTGCCAAAAGCGATGATATTATGGACCTTTGATCCCTCAGGCGGTGCTGCACCAAAAACCCGACATCAGTGTGTAAAGGATATCACCACATGGGCTCAGGAACACTTAAAAAAAAACACTGTCAGTAACTACAGTTGGTCGCTACATCTGTAAGTGCAAGTTAAAACTCTACTATGCAAAGCAAAAGCCATTTATCAACAACATCCAGAAACGCCGCCGACTTCTCTGGGCCCGAGCTCATCTAAGATGGACTGATGCAAAGTGGAAAAGTGTTCTGTGGTCTGACGAGTCCACATTTCAAATTATATTTGGAAACTGTGGCCAAGGTGTCCTCCGGAACAAAGAGGAAAATAACCATCCGGATTGTTATAGGTGCAAAGTGTAAAAGCCAGCATGTGTGATGGTATGGGGGTGCATTAGTGCCCAAGACATGGGTAACTTACACATGTGTGATGGTATGGGGGTGCATTAGTGAACAAGACATGGGTAACTTACACATGTGTGATGGTATGGGGGTGTATTAGTGCCCAAGACATGGGTAACTTACACACCTGTGATGGTATGGGGGTGTATTAGTGCCCAAGACATGGGTAACTTACACATGTGTGATGGTATGGGGGTGTATTAGTGAACAAGACATGGGTAACTTACACATGTGTGATGGTATGGGGGTGTATTAGTGAACAAGGCATGGGTAACTTACACATGTGTGATGGTATGGGGGTGTATTAGTGAACAACCCATGGGTAACTTACACATGTGTGATGGTATGGGGGTGTATTAGTGCCCAAGGCATGGGTAACTTACACATCTGTGAAGGCACCATTAATGCTGAAAGGTACATACAGGTTTTGGAACAACATATGTTGTCATCCAAGCAACGTTATCATGGACGCCCCTGCTTATTTCAGCAAGACAAGTGTTACAACAGCATGGCTTCGTAGTAAAAGAGTGCGGGTACTTTCCTGGCCCGCCTGCAGTCCAGACCTGTCTCCCATGGAAAATGTGTGGTGCATTATGAAGCGTAAAATAGGACAGCGGAGACCCCGGACTGTTGAAGGACTGAAGCTCTACATAAAACAAGAATGGGAAAGAATTCCACTTTCAAAGCTTCAACAATTAGTTTCCTCAGTTCCCAAACGTTTATCGAATGTTGTTAAAAGAAAAGGTGATGTAACACAGTGGTGAACATGCCCTTTCCCAACTACTTTGGCACGTGTTGCAGCCATGAAATTCTAAGTTAATTATTATTTGCAAAAAAAAAATGTTTATGAGTTTGAACATGAAATATGTTGTCTTTGTAGCATATTCAACTGAATATGGCTTGAAAAGGATTTGCAAATCATTGTATTCTGTTTATATTTACATCTAACACCATTTCACAACTCCCAAACAGGGTTTGTATGATGTTGTATGATTGCAGGTTCCAACTAAACTCAAACTCAGAGTCCACACTACGAAATAATACAAGTATGCATGCTTGCTGCTGATACGGCATTAAGAGCAATATGGGGCGATACTCCAGGCTGTGATATCATCTGGAAGTGTGGAGGCCAAGGCCTGGTGCAAGAAGTTGAGGGTCCGGCCTCACTTTTTCTAACCTTCTCTGTTTGCAGGATGTCATCTTCCTTCAGATGCTTTTCCTTACATGACATATTATTCTGTGTACGTCTCTGTTTGGTACCTCGTATCCACCCGGCAGATGCTTTTACTTTGAAAAAGGGTGGCTGAAGAGCGGAGAAGGGCCTCCTGAGCTCCTGGTTCCAGGAAGCCGGCCATGAAAAGTGCGACTAGAAGAAAGCGCTCCTTGTGAAGACATCTGGTCCCGATGGTGCTGACTAACCACAGAACTCTGCTTCTTCCAACGTGAGGACGACTGCTGAGTCTGCACATTCTTCTGCAGGACTTGTCACAGCAGGACACACAACAGCGGGCAGGACACACAACAATGACACCACAACAGCGGGCAGGACACACAACAATGACACCACAACAGCGGGCAGGACACACAACAATGACACCACTATCAGCCTTGTCCTCATAACAACTGTTGTTGTGCCGCTACCAACATGCACAGCCAGACTTTTCACAATAAAGGGCAAAACAATGACATCACCGGCTTTATTGTAACAACAAATGTTAGTGTAGATGAAACATATGTTTATTATTGTCATTTAGTCCTTCAATAAAATAGACAACTTGTCTTTTAGTAGTAAGTAAACAAACAAAGACTCCTAATAAGTCTGCAGTAACATATTGTGTACTTTATACACATTATGAATAATTTGTAGTTCAGTTAAGTTGTAGTACGTAAGTAGTTGTATGTAAAGATGTCTAATAATAACCAGGGTTGTACGACATACCAGTACTAGTATAGTGTGACGGTACTAATGTATCAAAAAGGATACTATAATCTGTTTTTCATTGCTGGTTTTGCCAGCAGAGGAGCATGTTCGGCAGCGCACACACACAGAGTACTTACAAGCAGAGACAGCGATACAACTTTTGTTGTACTGCTACCAAAATGTAGAATCAAACTTTTCACCATGAAAACTGTCATTATTGACTTTATTGTAACAACAAATGTTAGGGTGCAACAAATGCCATGGGTGAATCTACACCTGACATCCACTGTAATGATACCACGTTAAAGAGTGTATCTAGTTGATACTACTATGATTACATCGATATGTTTTATCATCACAAAATTGTTTTCCCCTTTTTTAAACGTCATATTATGTTCATAAAGTCAGTAAATACGTCACGAGGACTTTGAATACGACCAATGTTTGATCCTGGAACTACTTGGTATCGACATGATCCACACCTAAATGTGTGGTATCATCCAAAGCAGAAGAATAAGTGATTATTACATTTGAACAGAAGTGTAGATAGAACATGTTAAAATAAAAGGTAAGCAGATATTAACAGTAGATTAATAATCAATGTTTACAGTTTGTCCCTCATAATGTGTATATAATAATAGGTGTATAAAGTACACAATATGTTACATCAGCACACTAATTAGAAGTCTTTGTTTTGCTTTTTTACATTTTCCGACGTCTACATACCTATTTCACCTTGTATTTAACTTCTATTTACCTTTTATTTAACTTTACTAGCTTATACTTTATTCTACCTTACTTACCTTTTCTGACTTTTGACTTGCGTGATTTTACTTTTATCTTATCTTCTATTTAATTTTCTTTTAGCTTTTACTTACTTTTTTAAACCATTTTTTTTACCTTCTATTTCCTTTTTTTTACTTTTTATTTAGCTTCTATATATATAATTTTAGCTTTTATAGCCCTTCTATTTAAGTTATTTTAGCTTCTATATACATTTTACCTTCTTTTATCTTGTTTCACCTTCTTTTACATTTGATTAACCTTAAATTTATCCTTTACTTTTCTTCATACTATATTTTAATTTATTTTAACTTTCTTTGACCTTCTTTTCAACTTTAACCTTATATCTTTTATTCACCTTTAATTAACATTGTACCTTTCATTTACCCTCCATGTATCCTGAACCACCTTTGACCAACTCGTGTTCCTATTTAACTTGTGTACCCTTTTATCTTTTATTTACCTTTAAAATACCGTACTTTACCTTCTCTTTAACTTGTTTCACCTGAGTTTTCCTTCCATTCACAATTGTGTTGCATTGTTTTGCCATCTATTGACCATTTTTTACCTTTTTATCTTTTCAATATTATCTAGTAACAAATATATTATCATATATTACATGTTTTTTTCTAATAAAATAAGTACTCAAATATATTTTTTGATTCACAGGAGGTAAGGTTGTGTTTCTGCTTCATTCCTGTGAGAATCCTGCGTGTGACTGAAGCATTAAGGAGTAGGACTATCCAGGACTAGCTGCAGTGTGCTCAAACAACCACCAGGTGGCATATGTGAGCTTGGCATCGTCTTGCTAAAATAAGCAGGGGCGTCCATTAAATGTGGCAACATATGCAGCTTCAAAAGCTGCATGTACCTTTCAGCATGCATCTATTACTCACGGTAACAACACATGTGTTGGTCCAAAAGCTGCATGTACCTTTTTGCATGCATCTATTACTCACAATTACAACATGTTTTTGTCCAAAAGCTGCATGTACCTTTCAGCATGCATCTATTACTCACGGTTACAACATGTTTTTGTCCAAAAGCTGCATGTACCTTTCAGCATGCATCTATTACTCACGGTTACAACATGTTTTTGTCCAAAAGCTGCATGCACCTTTCAGCATGCATCTACTACTCAAGGTTACAACATGTTTTGGTAGAAAAGCTGCATGTACCTTTCAACATGCATCTATTACTCACGGTTACAACATGTTTTGGTAGAAAAGCTGCATGTACCTTTCAGCATGCATCTATTACTCACGGTTACAACATGTTTTGGTAGAAAAGCTGCATGTACCTTTCAGCATGCATCTATTACTCACGGTTACAACATGTTTTGGTAGAAAAGCTGCATGTACCTTTCAGCATGCATCTATTACTCACGGTTACAACATGTTTTGGTAGAAAAGCTGCATGTACCTTTCAGCATGCATCTATTACTCACGGTAACAACACATGTGTTGGTCCAAAAGCTGCATGTACCTTTTTGCATGCATCTATTACTCACAATTACAACATTTTTGTCCAAAAGCTGCATGTACCTTTCAGCATGCATCTATTACTCACGGTTACAACATGTTTTTGTCCAAAAGCTGCATGTACCTTTCAGCATGCATCTACTACTCAAGGTTACAACATGTTTTGGTAGAAAAGCTGCATGTACCTTTCAGCATGCATCTATTACTCACGGTTACAACATGTTTTTGTCCAAAAGCTGCATGCACCTTTCAGCATGCATCTACTACTCAAGGTTACAACATGTTTTGGTAGAAAAGCTGCATGTACCTTTCAGCATGCATCTATTACTCACGGTTACAACATGTTTTGGTAGAAAAGCTGCATGTACCTTTCAGCATGCATCTATTACTCACGGTTACAACATGTTTTGGTAGAAAAGCTGCATGTACCTTTCAGCATGCATCTATTACTCACGGTTACAACATGTTTTGGTAGAAAAGCTGCATGTACCTTTCAGCATGCATCTATTACTCACGGTAACAACACATGTGTTGGTCCAAAAGCTGCATGTACCTTTTTGCATGCATCTATTACTCACAATTACAACATTTTTGTCCAAAAGCTGCATGTACCTTTCAGCATGCATCTATTACTCACGGTTACAACATGTTTTTGTCCAAAAGCTGCATGTACCTTTCAGCATGCATCTACTACTCAAGGTTACAACATGTTTTGGTAGAAAAGCTGCATGTACCTTTCAGCATGCATCTACTACTCAAGGTTACAACATGTTTTGGTAGAAAAGCTGCATGTACCTTTCAACATGCATCTATTACTCACGGTTACAACATGTTTTGGTAGAAAAGCTGCATGTACCTTTCAGCATGCATCTATTGCTCACGGTTACAACATGTTTTGGTAGAAAAGCTGCATGTACCTTTCAGCATGCATCTATTACTCACGGTTACAACATGTTTTGGTAGAAAAGCTGCATGTACCTTTCAGCATGCATCTATTACTCACGGTTACAACATGTTTTTGTCCAAAAGCTGCATGTACCTTTCAGCATGCATCTATTACTCACGGTTACAACATGTTTTGGTAGAAAAGCTGCATGTACCTTTCAGCATGCATCTATTACTCACGGTTACAACATGTTTTGTCCAAAAGCTGCATGTACCTTTCAGCATGCATCTATTACTCACGGTTACAACATGTTTTTGTCCAAAAGCTGCATGCACCTTTCAGCATGCATCTATTACTCAGGGTTACAACATGTTTTTGTCCAAAAGCTGCATGTACCTTTCAGCATGCATCTATTACTCACGGTTACATGTTTTTGTCCAAAAGCTGCATGTACCTTTCAGCATGCATCTATTACTCACGGTTACATGTTTTTGTCCAAAAGCTGCATGTACCTTTCAGCATGCATCTATTACTCACGGTTACAACATGTTTTTGTCCAAAAGCTGCATGTACCTTTCAGCATGCATCTATTACTCACGGTTACAACATGTTTTTGTCCAAAAGCTGCATGTACCTTTCAGCATGGATCTACTACTCAAGGTTACAACATGTTTTGGTAGAAAAGCTGCATGTACCTTTCAGCATGCATCTATTACTCACGGTAACAACACATGTTTTGGTCCAAAAGCTGCATGTACCTTTTTGCATGCATCTATTACTCACAATTACAACATGTTTTGGTCCAAAAGCTGCATGTACCTTTCAGCATGCATCTATTACTCACGGTTACAACATGTGTTGGTCCAAAAGCTGCATGTACCTTTCAGCATGCATCTATTACTCACGGTTACATGTTTCGGTAGAAAAGCTGCATGCACCTTTCAGCATGCATCTACTACTCAAGGTTACAACATGTTTTGGTAGAAAAGCTGCATGTACCTTTCAGCATGCATCTATTACTCACGGTTACAAAATGTTTCGGTAGAAAAGCTGCATGTACCTTTCAGCATGCATCTATTACTCACGGTTACAACATGTTTTTGTCCAAAAGCTGCATGTACCTTTCAGCATGCATCTATTACTCACGGTTACAACATGTTTTTGTCCAAAAGCTGCATGTACCTTTCAGCATGCATCTATTACTCACGGTTACAACATGTTTTTGTCCAAAGCTGCATGTACCTTTCAGCATGCATTTATTACTCACGGTTACAACATGTTTTTGTCCAAAAGCTGCATGTACCTTTCAGCATGCATCTATTACTCACGGTTACAACATGTTTTGGTAGAAAAGCTGCATGTACCTTTCAGCATGCATCTATTACTCACAGTTACAACGCATGTTTTGGTACAAAAGCTGCATGTACCTTTCAGCATGCATCTATTACTCACGGTTACAACATGTTTTGGTAGAAAAGCTGCATGTACCTTTCAGCATGCATCTATTACTCACGGTTACAACATGTTTTGGTAGAAAAGCTGCATGTACCTTTCAGCATGCATCTATTACTCACGGTTACAACGCATGTTTTGGTACAAAAGCTGCATGTACCTTTCAGCATGCATCTATTACTCACGGTTACAACATGTTTTGGTAGAAAAGCTGCATGTACCTTTCAGCATGCATCTTTTACTCACGGTTACAACATGTTTTGGTAGAAAAGCTGCATGTACCTTTCAGCATGCATCTATTACTCACGGTTACAACGCATGTTTTGGTACAAAAGCTGCATGTACCTTTCAGCATGCATCTATTACTCACGGTTACAACATGTTTTGGTAGAAAAGCTGCATGTACCTTTCAGCATGCATCTATTACTCACGGTTACAACATGTTTTGGTCCAAAAGCTGCATGTACCTTTCAGCATGCATCTTTTACTCACGGTTACAACATGTTTTGGTAGAAAAGCTGCATGTACCTTTCAGCATACATCTATTACTCACGGTTACAAGCGTCCCAGTGAGGGCGGCCATAACTGCCATGCAACACCTGTGTTTGACAGGTTAATGCCCTCAGACTGATGGCACTATCCTCATCACAGCAGACCTGCTGGGCTGTGATGAGTTTGTTGACCGTCCTCCAGCATGCGGGATGCACTTTTTCATTTTGGGGAAGAGAAGAAGTTTGTTGTTTCTCCTCTCTGACAAAATGAAAGGTTGGCTCCTCTTTCTTTTGGCAGCAACATGCCAACACGCCATCCTTCATCCCTGAGACTAAAGGTCTGGTGAGGAGCATCTGAAGGTTGCATCTCTAAATTGGCAGGCCGGGCTCGGTTAGGTCGCAGCTTCCAGCCTGTCCATCAGCAGCAGGAGCAGAGCTCAATTATTAGCCAGGATTTTAAACCAGGATTATTAGCCAAGATTATTAGCCATGATTCAACTATTAGCTATAAAAGGGGAGAAGAAGGAGAGATCAGGGCAGAAGGAGTTGAAAGGCCTGCAGTACCGGAAGAGAGAGAGCGACAGAGAGACAGCCGAAGACGGCGACGACGCGGCCGGCTGAAAGCGAGCGAGGAGCGAGCAGGAGATAAGGAGCTGAAAAGCTACCCGACCGCAGACAAGCGTTATTTGAAAAAATAAAAAGACTAAAACCTGCTCAAAGCAATGTCCTTCCTGAGTGGTCCATGGAACCCGCACGACGACGTCAAGAGTCCGTCACACATACAAACACACCCGTCCCTAATCGGGAGTGTTGAAGTACAAAACAATACAAGACTGTTGAATAGTCTGATTCTGAATCTTTGTTGGATTTCAATCCACTTAGTTAGCATTTAATAGTTGCTAGCAGCTAGCTTATTGCCATTTGACTCTTTCACCTTAGCAAGTTGAGCAGAACGCCTGAGCAGCATTATTATGGGATGCCAGGACCCAGACGGAAAAAGCTCCCGCCTGTGGCTTTTGGATACAAATCCCCCCGACTGGCACGGAGTGGCTTTACATGAAAGGTGGAAAGGTGCCACACCCACAAAGGAGGTGTGGCCTTACATGAAAGGTGGAAAGGTGCCAGGTGATGAAGAGCACCGAGACTCACTTTGTCACAAGTCAGCTGACTTGCAACTACTTGTGGTCGCAATGTGTGTGTGTGTGTGTGTGTGTGTGTGTGTGTGTGTGTGTGTGTGTGTGTGTGTGTGTGTGTGTTGCGGGGGAGGTCATTGTGGGAAAGAAAAGCAAAAGGAGGACTTTTGATACGCAGAGTGATGAAGTGCACTCGGAGCAATAAAAGTTCTTCCCGTTGTCGCCAGGATGTGTGCTGGGAAGTGTGGGGGCAGCTGGACCCCCGGAAGACAAAATCCACTTTGGAGGCTCAGGTGACGCAGGGAAGTGAAAGTCGAGAAGCAGACCGGACGGCGGAGGAAGCTGATTGGCTGACGACTAAACAAGTTACTTATGTCATCTCATCTTTTATTTCAACACCAGCAAGAGTCTTCTTTTTTTATTCTGTTATTATTGCTCACTGACGACCAATTAAATACAAATTCCAAAAACCTAAATTGAAAAATAATGGCTATAAATAACTTATCCATATTCACCTTCAGAAAAAGTCCCTTTTATGAATTATAAATACTTCATCATTAAACTTTTCACTGCAATAAATGTGTGCTGCCATCAAAGTTCATTTGGACTTTTTAAGAACACGCTTTATATTTTTTCCAAATTACTTTTCAACTTAGTGCAAATTGTGCCACAGTTTGAGACACACACATTAAAAAGAACATTGCGCATGAACAAATCAAAGTATTTATTCATTTAAAAAAAAAAACTAATAAAAAAATAACAACATAATATGAGCCTTGAGAAAAATATATTGATATTGATAATATTTAATTGATTATTTATAGATAGAACCTTCCATTTGTAGTTCTATGGTTATCATCACACTTTGCCATCATTCTGTTTAATTTAATTTGACTTTCAAGGAACATACTTGATATTTTCCTAATGAGTTTTGACCTTCGTGAAAATTATACCACTTTTTAAAACACACAAATTTAAAAATGAGTATCAATCAATCAATGTTTATTTATATAGCCCTAAATCACAAGTGTCTCAAAGGGCTGCACAAACCACATCCTCGGAAGAACCCACATAAGGGCAAGTAGAAATATATATATATAAGTTATCAATATGAGCCTTGAGGCAAATATGTTATCCACCCTTAATATTTAATTGATTATACATACAACCTTCCATTTGTAGTTCTATGGTTATCATCACACTTTTCCTTTTTGCCGTCACTGCAATAATTCTGTTTGGTTTAGTTTGACTTTCAAGTAACATACTTTATATTTTCCAAATTAGTTTTGACTTTATTGCAAAGTCTGCCACTTTTTGAAAAACACACATTTCAAAATGAGTGTGAAAAAATTGATAACTTTAAATAAGTTATCAATATAAGTCTTGAACAAAATATATATAATTGATTAATTATATATAGAACCTTCCATTGTAGTTCTATGGTTATCATCACACTTTTCCTCTTTCCCATCATTTCTTTTTACTTTAATTTGACTTTTTAGGAACATACTTTGCATTTTCCAAATTAGTTTTCACATTTGTGCAAATTGTGCCATGTTTTAAAACACACACATTTACAAATTAGAACAATGTACTATTTATTTTAAATTGTGCATCAACACATCAAATTATTAATTATTTAAAAAAAGATGACTTTAAATAAGTTATCAATATGAGTCTTGAAAAAATATATATAATTGATTAATTATATATAGAACCTTCCACTTGTAGTTCTATGGTTATCATCACACTTTTCCTCTTTGCCATCAATTGTTTACTTTAATTGGACTTTTTAGGAACATACTTTGCATTTTCCAAATGAGTTTTGAGCTTTGTGCAAATGTTGCCACTTTTTGACACGTGTAAAGGGAAAGAAGCGAAACTAATGTCCTAGTTTGGTGTTTTCCAGCATCTGAGGTGAGCGACATTAAACCTTGCACACTGTAAAAAAAAAGGAGGCGTCGGTTTCCCGCTGGTGTCGGCGGCGGTGAGTTGATGTGCGGACTTGAGGTGTATAAATCAGGATTACAGCCCCTGTGAAAACATCATTTATTCCCAGGTGTCAGCAGGAAAGGCCTCACCTTCATCAAGTTGGCGGCTGGCAGGAGACGGCGGGTCTGAGAGCAGGAATGTCGCCCGTCTGTGACACCCACCACGTGGGGAGCGTACACAACGCAAACAATCATCAAAACCCTGCCGACTGCGAGCGGACAGGAAATGGAGGACGAGCGTCTTGGGGAGAAGAATTCCTTGAAGGTCGTATTGGAGAAGACTTTAATGAAGCTTTTTGTGAGCCACATCCATAAAGTCCACACTCCGGGAAACACTCTTAAAGGCGCAGTGGAGGGGAAAAGAAGTGCCATCTGTATTGAAGATATTACCGCATATATCTGACGGATGGCACCTAAATAAATAAATATAATCAAAATAGGAACAATCTCACAGACACTTTGAGAGTTAATGATCACGTGACGTAGAGGAGGAACCACAGATCTCTTCCCCATCAACAACAATGCTAATCAAGCAGGCTTTGTGAGCGACAACAATGATTACTTTGGGACAATTATAGTGCAGAATGATTATTTTTTGAGTATGAACACAAAGAGGATGACAATAAGTTTTGTTAGTGTGCCGTGAGATACAGTCTGGTGTTCCCTGGGAGATTATGTTCTTTACCTAATTGGGTTAAAAGTTGCTACATTTTAAGTCTACTTCAAACATTTTGTTTTTGCCCTCTTTTTGTGCATGATCCTTTCCATCCTTATCCTTTCCACCTTTGTAACTGAGCTACTGTGTGGAAATGTTTCCCTTGTAGATCATTTCAGTTTGTGTAAGTCAAAGTTCAAAAATATTTTTTACAAAACAGTACATATAATCGCAAATAATGTGTTGTTGTTGTTGAGTGTTGGTTCTGTCTAGAGCTCGGCGGACTAACCCTGTAATACTCTGCCATACCAGTAGGTGGCAGCCTGTAGCTAATTGCTTTGTGGTGATCACGATATACAACTGACAGCGGGAGGCAGCCTGCAGGTAAAAAGGTATCTAATTTATAAACAAAAAGTGAGTGCCGCTAAGAAAAGGCATTGAAGCTTAGGGATGGGAAAGCAGAACAAAACTGAAACTGAACTGGTCACAAAGTAAACAAAAACAGAATGCTGAATGACAGCAAGGACTTACAGTGTGTGGAGCAGAAGGCGTCCACAAAGTACATCCGTACATGACGTGACAATCAACAACACCCCCACAAAGAAAGATGGCGTCTGCACAACTAAAATAGTCTTGATTGCAAAAACAAAGC
>NC_084639.1:381746-416746 GCF_033978795.1 Nerophis ophidion | reverse complement strand
TGGTAAAACCGAGGTACATGTTGACTTCTGGTGATCAGAACTGCAGAGAACATCAATGCAACTGCAAAGAACATCCATGGAACTGCAGAGAACATCCATGGAACTGCAGAGAACATCCATGGAACTGCAGAGAACATCCATGGAACTGCAGAGAACAACCATGGAACTGCAGAGAACATCCATGGAACTGCAGAGAAGATCCATGGAACTGCAGAGAACATCCATGGAACTGCAGAGAACATCCATGGAACTGCAGAGAACAACCATGGAACTGCAGAGAAGATCCATGGAACTGCAGAGAACATCCATGGAACTGCAGAGAAGATCCATGGAACTGCAGAGAACATCCATGGAACTGCAGAGAAGATCCATGGAACTGCAGAGAACATCCATGGAACTGCAGAGAACATCCATGGAACTGCAGAGAACATCTATGGAACTGCAGAGAACATCCATGGAACTGCAGAGAACATCCATGGAACTGCAGAGAAGATCCATGGAACTGCAGAGAACATCCATGGAACTGCAGAGAACATCCATGGAACTGCAGAAAACATCCATAGAACTGCAGAGAACATCAATGGAACTGCAGAGAACATCCATGGAACTACAGAGAACATCCATGGAACTGCAGAGAACATCCATGGAACTGCAGAGAACATCCATGGAACTGCAGAGAACATTAATGGAACTGCAGAGAACATCCATGGAACTGCAGAGAACATCCATGGAACTGCAGAGAACATCCATGGAACTGCAGAGAACATCCATGGAACTGCAGAGAACATCCATGGAACTGCAGAGAACATCCATGGAACTGCAGAGAACATCCATGGAACTGCAGAGAACATCCATGGAACTGCAGAGAACATCCCTGGAACTGCAGAGAACATCCATGGAACTGCAGAGAACATCCATGGAACTGCAGAGAACATCCATGGAACTGCAGAGAACATCCATGGAACTGCAGAGAAGATCCATGGAAGAAATGTGAAGGACATGCGTGAGTTATGTGGTTATCCGCTGATATATTCCGCTCACATTGGAGGTGTTGTTCCCCGGGGTGTCGTATCATAAATAAGAGCAAAGATGCTTCCAGCAAGTTACCGTGGAAATGTTGTGGAAGGAGAGCAGTCACAAAAGTTTCTTGTGCATCATCTTCAGTGGACTACATGGGAGGTCCAGGACTCACAGGTCAGGGTTCTAACATCATTCTCTCAATGACTCCGGAACACGTTTGGTGGTCTCATGGATGCTCAGACGGGCTTTTATGGACCCACCAGTATTTCCAGCAAAGCAATAAGACCTAGTCGCCGTGGAACCAGAACGGACTTGGACAGGATGGAGTCCTGCTGGAGGACTTGAACCTTGAGAAAGACCACATCGGAACACGTCTTCCAGGCTTTGAAAAGTTGTACCAATCAGCTCTGGCATGCTCTTCCACATCATCATTAATATTATTATTATTATTATTATTATTATTATTATTATTATTCCTAGTCCTAGTCCTAGTCCTTGGTCTGCCTCATTGTTCCGTGCACATGTGACAGTTTTAGGTGGAACATGTTGACTTTAGCCGTCCTTAGAACCTGACTTGAGATCCCAACATGGCACCAAAAGCAGACCTCCTTGTCCACTTGTGTCCAAGACCTGACTGACTTCTCCACAAAGTTCCTCTCGGACCAACTCAGTTATTTGCCTTTTCTTGACGGGCCTGGCAGCACAATCCTCATTTCTCAACAAATACTACTTTTTAAAAGACTTTCAGCAAATAATGGTGGAACCTCTGGCGAGGTACTGCTAGCTCACCAAGAGAAGGTCTCATGGCGGCAGTATTTGGTGATACAGGAAGCAGATAAGAGGATTTCTAGAAGTAGCAGGAGAGTGTCAGGGGGCTTGAAAGTGTGACGTAGCCACGCTATGGATGGACAAATCCTATCTAACTTTATAAAGTGCTACACAAAGTGCTTGAAATGATGACCCACATCCGACATTTTCACACACACACACACACACACACACACACACACACACACACACACACACACACACACACACACACACACACACACACACACACACACACACACACACACACACACACACACACACACACACACACACACACACACACACACACACATTATATATATATATATATATATTACATGGCAAACACAAAATATGCAATATTTCCTCCAGAAAAATGTCAAAGTGAAATATTTGATGGAAGTAATTGCAACCTTAAATATGTCAACATTAATTTTAATTCATTATTATATTTTGAGCAATGAATTTTTTTTAAATGCCACTAAAAGTCTCAAAGACCCCACTCATAAAAGTGTTAATTTAAAATTGAATTATTTTAACGCTGAAATCTTCAAATCAACTTTAGATTTCTCCGTCGATTATGAGTTTCTATTTATTTGTGGGGTTTTTTGTTTGTTTTATGCCTCTTTTTTTGCCGTAAAAAACAAAGTTTTCATGTAACATTGATTCAGATTTATTATTATTTTTTGAGTAATCTCTCTTTTTTTTAATCCCACTAAAAGTGTTCAAATTAAATAACATTTTGAAATACTTTTAATGCCCAAATCTTCAAATCAACTATAGATCTCTCCGTCGATTATACGTTTTTATTTATTGTGTTTTTTGTATGTTTTATACACTTTTTTGCCATAATTAAAGTTTTCATGTAACAACATTGATTTTGATTCTTTTTTTTTTTTTTTGAGCGATGAGTTTAAAAATGCCACTAAAAGTCTCAAAGACCCCACTCAAAGAAGCGTTAACAATTTAAAATTGAATTATTTTAACGCTCAGATCTTCAAATCAACTTTAGATTTCTCCGTCGATTGTGAGTTTCTATTTTTTTGTGGGGTTTTTTGTTTGTTTTATGCCTCTTTTCTTTTGCCATGGAAAAATAAGTTTTCATGTAACATTGATTTTGATTTATTATTATTTTTGGAGCACTCTTTTTTTTTAAACCCACTAAAAGTGTTCAAATTAAATAACATTTTGAAATACTTTTAATGCCCAAATCTTCAAATCAACTATAGATCTCTCCGTCGATTATACGTTTTTATTTATTGTGTTTTTTGTATGTTTTATACCCTTTTTTGCCATAAATAAAGTTTTCATGTAACAACATTGACGTTGATTCTTTTTTTTTTTTTTGCGCAATGAGTGTAAAAATCCCACTAAAATTCCTGGGGATCCAAAAGGACCACACTCATAAAAGTGTTCAAATTAAATCACAATTTATTGTATTATTCTAACGCTCAAACCTTCAAATCAACTTTAGATCCCTCCGTCTATATAATGTTTTTATTTATTTGTGTTTTTTGTATGTTTGATGTGCTTTTTTGCTATAGAAAACACATATTTCATGTAACATTAATTTTGATTCATTATTATTATTTTGAGCAATGTTTTTTTTTTAATCCAACAAAAACTCTAGAGGATCTAAAAGTGTTAAAATTAAATAGAACATTTTAAAAATACTTTTAATGCCAAAGACATGCACCTGGGGATAGGCCCCTCCCACCTCCAAAGACATGCACCTGGGGATAGGCCCCTCCCACCTCCAAAGACATGCACCTGGGGATAGGCCCCTCCCCCCTCCAAAGACATGCACCTGGGGATAGGCCCCTCCCCCCTCCAAAGACATGCACCTGGGGATAGGCCCCTCCCACCTCCAAAGACATGCACCTGGGGATAGGCCCCTCCCCCCTCCAAAGACATGCACCTGGGGATAGGCCCCTCCCACCTCCAAAGACATGCACCTGGGGATAGGCCCCTCCCCCCTCCAAAGACATGCACCTGGGGATAGGCCCCTCCCCCCTCCAAAGACATGCACCTGGGGATAGGCCCCTCCCACATGCACCTGGGGATAGGTTGATTGGCAACACTAAATGGTCCCTAGTGTGTGAATGTTGTCTGTCTGTGTTGGCCCTAAGATGAGGTGGCCACTTGTCCAGGGTGTACCCCGCCTTCCGCCCGATTGTAGCTGAGATAGGCGCCAGCGCCCCCCGCAACCTCAAAAGGGAATAAGCGGTGGGAAATGGATGGATGAATGCCTAATCTTCAAATCAACTTTAGATCTCTCCGTCGATTATAAATTATTATTATTTTTTCTATTTTTTTAAGTTTTATGACTTTTTTTTGCCATAAATAAAGTTTTCATGTAACATTGATTTTGATTCATTATTATTTTTTTGAAGGATGAGTTTAAATTCCTAGGGATCCAAAAGGACCAAACTCATTAAAGTGTTCAAAATAAGTGACAGTTTTTGTTTTTTTGTTTTTTACTACTCGACACTCAAATCTATAGATCAACTTAAGATCTCTACGTCAGTTAAATGTTTTTTTGTGTGTGTTTTGTGTCTGTTTTATGTCCTTTTTGTCATAGAAAATGTTGCTTTAATATGACAAACACAAAAAAATTGCAATATTTTCCCCAGAAAATGTGGAACATTTGATGTGAAGTAATTAGAACCTTCAATAGGTGAATAATTCATAACCTTGATTTTGATTCATTATTATTTTTTAACAATGCCAGTTTAAAAACAAAAAAAATAAAAAAAATAAACATTGACACTTTCTCGTCACATTTCACCTCCTTTCACTTTTATTCCACTTTTTATGTTTTAAAAAATATTTTTTTTATATAATTTGTAGAATGTGCCGCAGGAGGCTGTTAAAAAATGAGCTGCGAGCCAAACTTTGGACACCCCTGATTTACGGCAGATACAAAAAGTACCAATAAATACTGCTATCAATAAAACAATACACACCTCTATCGGTCCATTTTGATACATATTGATATTGTGTATGCCCTATCAAAAATAAGGAACAAGATAAAAATACATTAAATGTAAACATTGTAATAATAAATGTAACTTCCTTCCATTATAATGTCCCAAATGTCAACAACATGTTCAAATCACTTTGAACATTTAACAATAAGCTCTTTAGGGATATGTAAGAGATGCTTCTTACAAGTGTAATAAAATAGTGCAATGTGTGAAAATGTAAAAGTATATTCCAGCAGCTTTAGAGGCAGGAAGTCATAGCTGTGCTCTAAAGGGTGAGCCGGGCTAAAATGACAATGACAGCTAAACAAACAAAACAAAAGAAAAACCACCTGCAGGGCAGTTTTGTATAATTAGAGTCAACATTGCAACTTTGTCTTCTTACATTTCACCTGTTTTCTCTTTCATTACACTTTTTAAAAAATACATTTGTATTCAATTTGTAGAATAAGGCTGTTCAAAAAATCAGCTGTGAGCCAAAGGTTGGGCACCCTGATTTACAGCAATTACTTAGACCGACTCGCTGCCCGGGACCGACTCTGTGCCTGGGACTGACTCGGTGCCCGGGACCGACTCTGTGCCTGGGACTGACTTGGGGCCCGGGACCGACTCTGTGCCTGGGACTGACTCGGTGCCCGGGACCGACTCTGTGCCTGGGACTGACTTGGGGCCCGGGACCGACTCTGTGCCTGGGACTGACTCGGTGCCCGGGACCGACTCTGTGCCTGGGACTGACTCGGTGCCCGGGACCGACTCGGGCCTGGGACTGACTCGGGGCCTGGGACCGACTCAGGGTCTGGGACCGACTCAGGGTCTGGGACCGACTCAGGGTCTGGGACTGACCCGGTGCCTGGGACTGACTCGGGGCCTGGGACCGACTCAGGGTCTGGGACCGACTCAGGGTCTGGGACCGACTCAGGGTCTGGGACTGACCCGGTGCCTGGGACTGACTCGGGGCCTGGGACCGACTCGGTGCCCGGGACCGACTCGGGCCTGGGACTGACTCGGGGCCTGGGACCGACTCAGGGTCTGGGACCGACTCAGGGTCTGGGACTGACCCGGTGCCTGGGACTGACTCGGGGCCTGGGACCGACTCAGGGTCTGGGACTGACTCAGGGTCTGGGACCGACTCTGTGCCTGGGACTGACTCGGGGCCTGGGACTGAGAAGTTGCGGGCTTACGGCAGTTGAAATGAAACAGATGTATATTCTCTCAGTGCAGAGAGATTTAGGGCTCCTGACTTTTGGCAAGCCTTGGAGAAAATGGCAGAAACAGCAAAGAGTTTGAAGGCGGAGCCAGAAAGGTTCTGCTTCGTGTCCAAGTGCAGGAATTTCAAGCTCATAGGTGCGCCTCATGGTGGCCTGAAAGGCTTTGGGCCCGCAAGGGATTATGGGATTTGAGGCGGCTCTGGCGGCACTTTAGTGGGTCCATGCTGTCGCTCACACAACTCTGGCAGATGACCACTTCCTGTGGAGTGGAGGGTCTGCACTGTGAGGAGCGAGCCCAGCACACCTACAACTTGTTGTTGTTGTTGTTGTTGTTGTTGCAAGTCATGGAGAGGAGAGGAAAACATTTAGTGCTTTCAAGGAAGAACACACACGGAAACTGGTCTGGCAACTCTTGTAATACTCTAACTTCAAAAGGTCGTGATGAGCAACTTGCAACGTTCATGCGCTCATACATACACGCACACACATATATACATACATACATAGATACATACATATATATATATATATATGTATGTATCTATGTATGTATACCAAAATGGATACATGGATGATACAGCAGAGGATTGGGAGAATGTCATGTGGTCAGATGAAACCAAAATAGAACATTTTGGTATAAACTCAACTCGTCATGTTTGGAGGAAGAATAATACTGAGTTGCATCCCAAGAACACCACACCTACTGTGAAGCATGGGGGTGGAAACATCATGCTTTGGGGCTGTTTTTCTGCTAAGAGGACAGGACGATTGATCCGTGTTAAGGAAAGAATGAATGGGGCCATGTATCCTGAGATTTGGAGCCAAAACCTCCTTCCATCAGTGAGAGCTTTGAATGCTTGACCAAATACTTATTTTCCACCATTATTTACAAATAAATTCTTTCAAATTCCTACAATGTGAATTCCTGGATTTTTTTTCCCCACATTCTGTCTCTCCCAGTTGAAGTGTACCTATGATGAAAATGACAGACCTCTGTCATCATTTGAAGTGGGAGAACTTGCTGACTAAATACTTTTTGGCCCCACTGTATATATATATATATATATATATATATATATATATATATATATATATATATATATATATATATATATATATATATACAGATGGATGGACAGTTATACATTATACTCCCACTTCCTGCGATGCTCAGTTACCAGAGAGCGAGTGCCTTTGTTGCTGCAACCAACCTTGCTTCTATACTTCCACATTTTTACGACAAAGACGAACAAAAACAAAAAAAAGTAACTTTTTATCCGACATATATTGTTGTTGTATCGATTACGTATCCATGGCCATAAATATCGACATCGTTGTATCGCCCAGCGCTAGTAAAGAGTCGAGTTCGGTCCTCTTCTAGGCACGACGCCACCAAACTATCTCATTTAGCCGCTTGCCTTTTCGGAAAGTTTCAGCCATTTTTTGGGGATTTGAAAAAAACAGGAAGTTCGATGTGTGTTTTATTCTCTTCAACAAAAGACTGTTTTCCTTTTTATTTTGCTAACTTGGGGGGGATCACATCACCATGGAGATCCTGCTTGTTGTCCTCTATTCTGTTCCCGCCTCCACCCGCAGAGACAAAGACAACTTTCACTGTGAGTGCCTGGCCGCCAGCACTGCCCCCTGCTGCTCATCAAGACAAGTGCAGGCCGCCGCCACCACTTCCCCTCCACGTAATAACTTGACAGTTTTGGCACTGGTGTGGGCTCCTTCCTCTAGACCACATGTCAACCTTGTCTACAAGTCCTGGTCTTTTGGCACTGGTGTGGGCTCCTTCCTCTAGACCACATGTCAAACTTGTCTACAAGTCCTGAGTCCTGGTCTTTTGAGACAAGCTGACAGCTACACGCCTCCTGTTTGTGAAAACACTTCAAGTACATGAAATGAAAGCTGCTGAGGAAATGTGATGATGATGTACAGGTGGCATGAGACACAGGTGTTCCAACACAGCAGGAATGTGATGATGATGTACAGGCGGCGTGAGACACAGGTGTTCCAACACAGCAGGAATGTGATGATGATGTACAGGCGGCATGAGACACAGGTGTTCCAACACAGCAGGAATGTGATGATGATGTACAGGCGGCATGAGAAACAGGTGTTCCAACACAGCAGGAATGTGATGATGATGTACAGGCGGCATGAGACACAGGTGTTCCAACACAGCAGGAATGTGATGATGATGTACAGGCGGCATGAGACACAGGTGTTCCAACACAGCAGGAATGTGATGATGATGTACAGGTGGCGTGAGACACAGGTGTTCCAACACAGCAGGAATGTGATGATGATGTACAGGCGGCGTGAGACACAGGTGTTCCAACACAGCAGGAATGTGATGATGATGTACAGGCGGCGTGAGACACAGGTGTTCCAACACACCAAGAATGTGATGATGATGTACAGGTGGCGTGAGACACAGGTGTTCCAACACAGCAGGAATGTGATGATGATGTACAGGCGGCATGAGACACAGGTGTTCCAACACAGCAGGAATGTGATGATGATGTACAGGCGGCGTGAGACACAGGTGTTCCAACACAGCAGGAATGTGATGATGATGTACAGGCGGCGTGAGACACAGGTGTTCCAACACACCAAGAATGTGATGATGATGTACAGGTGGCGTGAGACACAGGTGTTCCAACACAGCAGGAATGTGATGATGATGTACAGGCGGCATGAGACACAGGTGTTCCAACACAGCAGGAATGTGATGATGATGTACAGGTGGCATGAGACACAGGTGTTCCAACACAGCAGGAATGTGATGATGATGTACAGGTGGCGTGAGACACAGGTGTTCCAACACAGCAGGAATGTGATGATGATGTACAGGCGGCATGAGACACAGGTGTTCCAACACAGCAGGAATGTGATGATGATGTACAGGCGGCATGAGAAACAGGTGTTCCAACACAGCAGGAATGTGATGATGATGTACAGGCGGCATGAGACACAGGTGTTCCAACACAGCAGGAATGTGATGATGATGTACAGGCGGCATGAGACACAGGTGTTCCAACACAGCAGGAATGTGATGATGATGTACAGGTGGCGTGAGACACAGGTGTTCCAACACAGCAGGAATGTGATGATGATGTACAGGCGGCGTGAGACACAGGTGTTCCAACACAGCAGGAATGTGATGATGATGTACAGGCGGCGTGAGACACAGGTGTTCCAACACACCAAGAATGTGATGATGATGTACAGGTGGCGTGAGACACAGGTGTTCCAACACAGCAGGAATGTGATGATGATGTACAGGCGGCATGAGACACAGGTGTTCCAACACAGCAGGAATGTGATGATGATGTACAGGCGGCGTGAGACACAGGTGTTCCAACACAGCAGGAATGTGATGATGATGTACAGGCGGCATGAGACACAGGTGTTCCAACACAGCAGGAATGTGATGATGATGTACAGGCGGCATGAGAAACAGGTGTTCCAACACAGCAGGAATGTGATGATGATGTACAGGCGGCATGAGACACAGGTGTTCCAACACAGCAGGAATGTGATGATGATGTACAGGCGGCATGAGACACAGGTGTTCCAACACAGCAGGAATGTGATGATGATGTACAGGTGGCGTGAGACACAGGTGTTCCAACACAGCAGGAATGTGATGATGATGTACAGGCGGCGTGAGACACAGGTGTTCCAACACAGCAGGAATGTGATGATGATGTACAGGCGGCGTGAGACACAGGTGTTCCAACACACCAAGAATGTGATGATGATGTACAGGTGGCGTGAGACACAGGTGTTCCAACACAGCAGGAATGTGATGATGATGTACAGGCGGCATGAGACACAGGTGTTCCAACACAGCAGGAATGTGATGATGATGTACAGGCGGCGTGAGACACAGGTGTTCCAACACAGCAGGAATGTGATGATGATGTACAGGCGGCGTGAGACACAGGTGTTCCAACACACCAAGAATGTGATGATGATGTACAGGTGGCGTGAGACACAGGTGTTCCAACACAGCAGGAATGTGATGATGATGTACAGGCGGCATGAGACACAGGTGTTCCAACACAGCAGGAATGTGATGATGATGTACAGGTGGCATGAGACACAGGTGTTCCAACACAGCAGGAATGTGATGATGATGTACAGGTGGCGTGAGACACAGGTGTTCCAACACAGCAGGAATGTGATGATGATGTACAGGCGGCATGAGACACAGGTGTTCCAACACAGCAGGAATGTGATGATGATGTACAGGCGGCATGAGAAACAGGTGTTCCAACACAGCAGGAATGTGATGATGATGTACAGGCGGCATGAGACACAGGTGTTCCAACACAGCAGGAATGTGATGATGATGTACAGGCGGCATGAGACACAGGTGTTCCAACACAGCAGGAATGTGATGATGATGTACAGGTGGCGTGAGACACAGGTGTTCCAACACAGCAGGAATGTGATGATGATGTACAGGCGGCGTGAGACACAGGTGTTCCAACACAGCAGGAATGTGATGATGATGTACAGGCGGCGTGAGACACAGGTGTTCCAACACACCAAGAATGTGATGATGATGTACAGGTGGCGTGAGACACAGGTGTTCCAACACAGCAGGAATGTGATGATGATGTACAGGCGGCATGAGACACAGGTGTTCCAACACAGCAGGAATGTGATGATGATGTACAGGCGGCGTGAGACACAGGTGTTCCAACACAGCAGGAATGTGATGATGATGTACAGGCGGCGTGAGACACAGGTGTTCCAACACACCAAGAATGTGATGATGATGTACAGGTGGCGTGAGACACAGGTGTTCCAACACAGCAGGAATGTGATGATGATGTACAGGCGGCATGAGACACAGGTGTTCCAACACAGCAGGAATGTGATGATGATGTACAGGTGGCGTGAGACACAGGTGTTCCAACACAGCAGGAATGTGATGATGATGTACAGGTGGCGTGAGACACAGGTGTTCCAACACAGCAGGAATGTGATGATGATGTACAGGTGGCATGAGACACAGGTGTTCCAACACAGCAGGAATGTGATGATGATGTACAGGCGGCGTGAGACACAGGTGTTCCAACACAGCAGGAATGTGATGATGATGTACAGGTGGCGTGAGACACAGGTGTTCCAACACAGCAGGAATGTGATGATGATGTACAGGTGGCATGAGACACAGGTGTTCCAACACAGCAGGAATGTGATGATGATGTACAGGTGGCGTGAGACACAGGTGTTCCAACACAGCAGGAATGTGATGATGATGTACAGGTGGCATGAGACACAGGTGTTCCAACACAGCAGGAATGTGATGATGATGTACAGGTGGCGTGAGACACAGGTGTTCCAACACAGCAGGAATGTGATGATGATGTACAGGTGGCATGAGACACAGGTGTTCCAACACAGCAGGAATGTGATGATGATGTACAGGTGGCATGAGACACAGGTGTTCCAACACAGCAGGAATGTGATGATGATGTACAGGTGGCGTGAGACACAGGTGTTCCAACACAGCAGGAATGTGATGATGATGTACAGGTGGCATGAGACACAGGTGTTCCAACACAGCAGGAATGTGATGATGATGTACAGGTGGCATGAGACACAGGTGTTCCAACACAGCAGGAATGTGATGATGATGTACAGGTGGCGTGAGACACAGGTGTTCCAACACAGCAGGAATGTGATGATGATGTACAGGTGGCATGAGACACAAGTGTTCCAACACAGCAGGAATGTGATGATGATGTACAGGTGGCATGAGACACAGGTGTTCCAACACAGCAGGAATGTGATGATGATGTACAGGCGGCGTGAGACACAGGTGTTCCAACACAGCAGGAATGTGATGATGATGTACAGGCGGCGTGAGACACAGGTGTTCCAACACAGCAGGAATGTGATGATGATGTACAGGCGGCGTGAGACACAGGTGTTCCAACACAGCAGGAATGTGATGATGATGTACAGGCGGCGTGAGACACAGGTGTTCCAACACAGCAGGAATGTGATGATGATGTACAGGCGGCGTGAGACACAGGTGTTCCAACACAGCAGGAATGTGATGATGATGTACAGGCGGCGTGAGACACAGGTGTTCCAACACAGCAGGAATGTGATGATGATGTACAGGCGGCGTGAGACACAGGTGTTCCAACACAGCAGGAATGTGATGATGATGTACAGGCGGCGTGAGACACAGGTGTTCCAACACAGCAGGAATGTGATGATGATGTACAGGCGGCGTGAGACACAGGTGTTCCAACACAGCAGGAATGTGATGATGATGTACAGGCGGCGTGAGACACAGGTGTTCCAACACACCAAGAATGTGATGATGATGTGCAGGCGGCGTGAGACACAGGTGTTCCAACACAGCAGGAATGTGATGATGATGTACAGGCGGCGTGAGACACAGGTGTTCCAAAACAGCAGGAATGTGATGATGATGTACAGGTGGCATGAGACACAGGTGTTCCAACACAGCAGGAATGTGATGATGATGTGCAGGCGGCATGAGACACAGGTGTTCCAAAACAGCAGGAATGTGATGATGATGTACAGGTGGCATGAGACACAGGTGTTCCAACACAGCAGGAATGTGATGATGATGTACAGGTGGCGTGAGACACAGGTGTTCCAACACAGCAGGAATGTGATGATGATGTACAGGCGGCGTGAGACACAGGTGTTCCAACACAGCAGGAATGTGATGATGATGTGCAGGCGGCGTGAGACACAGGTGTTCCAACACAGCAGGAATGTGATGATGATGTGCAGGCGGCGTGAGACACAGGTGTTCCAACACAGCAGGAATGTGATGATGATGTGCAGGCGGCGTGAGACACAGGTGTTCCAACACAGCAGGAATGTGATGATGATGTGCAGGCGGCGTGAGACACAGGTGTTCCAACACAGCAGGAATGTGATGATGATGTACAGGCGGCGTGAGACACAGGTGTTCCAACACAGCAGGAATGTGATGATGATGTGCAGGCGGCGTGAGACACAGTTGTTCCAACACAGCAGGAATGTGATGATGATGTGCAGGCGGCGTGAGACACAGGTGTTCCAACACAGCAGGAATGTGATGATGATGTGCAGGCGGCGTGAGACACAGGTGTTCCAACACAGCAGGAATGTGATGATGATGTGCAGGCGGCATGAGACACAGGTGTTCCAACACAGCAGGAATGTGATGATGATGTACAGGCGGCGTGAGACACAGGTGTTCCAACACAGCAGGAATGTGATGATGATGTACAGGTGGCGTGAGACACAGGTGTTCCAACACAGCAGGAATGTGATGATGATGTGCAGGCGGCGTGAGACACAGGTGTTCCAACACAGCAGGAATGTGATGATGATGTACAGGTGGCGTGAGACACAGGTGTTCCAACACAGCAGGAATGTGATGATGATGTACAGGTGGCATGAGACACAGGTGTTCCAACACTGCAGGAATGTGATGATGATGTACAGGTGGCATGAGACACAGGTGTTCCAACACAGCAAGAATGTGATGATGATGTACAGGTGGCATGAGACACAGGTGTTCCAACACAGCAAGAATAAGGGAGGGCTGGCCAATTTTTTTAAATACTTAAATGTAACAAGAAAAAGTTGCAATGTTAACTCTTATAAGACAAATCTGCTACACAGGAGGTTGTTTTCTTTACAACTGTCAAAGATCCCAAAACAATAATACATCAAAATCAATGTTATCAAATATTGAGGCATTAAAAAAAACAAAGAAACATAAAAAATATATATATACTCTTATAATCGACAAATAGTTCTGCAGTTGATCTATAGATTTGAGCGTTGAAAGTAAGAAAAGAAAATCCTATTTTAGATTTAATTTTAACACTATAAGTGGGGTGCTTTTAGATCCTTGACAATTTCGTTGGGTTTGTTTTTAAATCATTGCTCAAAAAATAATGAATCAAAATCATTGGCCTACTGAAGGCTCCAATTACTTCACAGCAATAATTTCACTTTGGAGAAAATGTTGCGTATTGTGTGTTTTTGCCATAAAAAACTATGTTTTCTGTGTAAAAAACAGTAAAATTCAAAAAATTATAAAAACTTAGAATAAACCAATAGTTCTAAAATTGATCTATAGACTTGAGCGTTGAAAGTAAAAATAAATAAAAGTGACTTACTTTTAACACTTTTATGAGTGGGGTGCTTTTACATCTCTGGGAATTTCAGTGGGTTTGTTTTTAAAGTCATTGTTTAAAAAATAATAATGCATCAAAATCAATGTTATGAATTATTGACCTATTTAAGGTTCCAATTATTTCACATCAAATACTTTGTGTTTTTGCCATAAAACCCCAACCTTTCTATGATAAAAACCGCTTAAAAAAACAAATAAACATTAAAATATAAAAATAAAAAGGTAGATATATATATATATATATATATATATATATATATATATATATATATATATATATATATAGATTTGAGCGTTCAAGATAAACAAATTAAATTTTTGAGATTTAATTTTAAGACTTTGAATGAGGTGCTTTTAGATCCCTGAGAATTTTAGTGGGATTTATAAAAAAAAAAAAAAAAAATGTTAATTAAAATCAATGTTATGAATTATTGGTTCCAATTATTTCACTTTGAAAAAATGTTGGGGAAAATATTTTGTATTTTGTGTTTTTTCCATAAAAAAAAAACAATGTTTTCTATGACAAAAACAGCATTAAAAACAAAAAATATTCAAAAATGTTTACAAAAACTTATAATTTACAATAGTTCTACAGTTGATTTATATATTTGAGCGTTCAAGGTAAACAAAAATTATATTTGTGCCTTCATTTTAATGGGTGGAGTTCTTTTCCGGGCGCGGCACCACTGCTGCTGCTCACTGCTCCCCTCACCTCCTAGGGGGTGAAGAAGGGGGATGGGTCAAATGCAGCGGACAGATTTCACCACACTTTCTGTGTGTGTGTGTGTGTGTGTGTGTGTGTGTGTGTGTGTGTGTGTGTGTGTGTGTATGTATGTGTGTGTGTGTGTATGTGTGTGTGTGTGTGTGTGTGTGTGTGTGTGACAATCACTGCTACTTTAACTTTTAGATCTCTGGGAATTTAGTGGGATTGTTTTTAAATCATTTGCTCAAGAAATAATAATGAATTCAAATCAATTTTATAAATTATTGACCCACTTAAGGTTCCAATTATTTCACATCAAATATTTCACTTAAACATTTTTTGGGGGGGGGTGTTGCATATTTTGTGTTTTTGACATAAAAAAGTATTCAAAGTAAAAAAACAAAAACATGTGTGACTTAATTTTAACACTTTTATGAGTGTGTACTTTTAGATACTGAGAATTTTAGTGGGTTAGTTTTCAAGTCATTGCTGAAAAAATAATATTGAATCAAAATCAATGTTATGACAATTTTGTTTTCTATGGCAAAAAAGGCATAAAACATAAAAAAAACACAAATAAAAACTTATAATCGACAGAGGGATCAAAATATGATTTGAAGATTCGAGCGTTAGAATAATAAAAACTAATCGTGATTTAAATACAAACTTTTTTGAGTGGGGTCTTTTTAGATCTCTGAGACTTTGTGGGATTTTTTTTTGTTATTGAGGCTCAAAAATGAATAATGAATCAAAATCAATGTTATGAATGGTTTAAGGCTCCAATTACTTCACATCAAATATTCCACTTTGACATTTTTCTGGGGGAAATATTGCATATTTTCTGTTTGACTTTTATTTTTTTGACTGTTAGACATTGTATTGGTTTTGAAAATTAAAAATGTTTGCCGCATGTTTTCATCTTTTTAGAGTGCTGCCCTGAGTGGAATAAGTTAGGACACCCCCGCTGCAGCGCTCTGCAAAAGAGCAGAAAAGGTGATTTGTTTTGACGTTGCAGTGACGGCGTGCTGGCCCACAGGTGTTGTACGTAAGTCACCTGAGCCTCTTCCTGACCCACATTTTGAGAGCTGGCGTGGAAAAACCAAATCCCGTGGCCAGAAAGCTTCCCTCGACCACATGGCCGCTTGCCTGTGTGCTCCACCTATTGTCTGCTTCTGGCTGAAGATGCTGAAGATGCTGAAGATGCTGAAGATGCTGAAGATGCTGAAGATGCTGAAGATGCTGAAGATGCTGAAGATGCTGAAGATGCTACACCAAAACACCAGAAGCAGCATTCATTGTTTTTATAGTGCGGCCCAACTGCAGCTGTTACGTGTCCTTCACCCCCAAAAAGAACCAATTAATAAACGCTCAGATGGAGCTGGCTTTTTCAGGCTAGCTTGGGAATCCTGCAGCCTGTCACTCAATGCTAATGTTGCGCTATTTGCTTTAGCTCAAATATCGGCCTGGCTGACGTTCCTGCCGTAGTATTAATTGTTCTGTGGCGCTCCGCAATAATCAGTCCTTGTTCGGAGTGGGGCCGCCGTAAATGTTCAGGCTGCCGTGGAAAGATACGATGCACATATGGCAGGAAACATTCAAAGTGCTTTGGGAGAAGGTAAACAAACCTTGGCTAAGTTCACACCAGCTGGAAGAAACTTAGCCGCGGAAAAAGCCAACCAACCAAAAATAGAACTGCAGAAGTCAGAGATAGTACAACACTTGGCTCTCCAAGTATCACCATGACGACCAGCATTAAAGACAGTAGCGCAGTAGGCTTGAGTACTCATTATGTTAAATGGTAACATTACACAGTTTGAACGGTAACACTATGTTTGAACAAAGAAACATAAAAGCCTGTACTTTAATCAAGTGACTGCTAGGCGATCCACGACATGGAGTTCAGGAATCACTGCTCTAAATACTAACAACATGTTTAATTTATTTGAGTGATTTGGAATAGTTTGCATTTTTCTGAGAAAAAAAATGTTCAAATCCAACAACTCCCTCATGTACTTTACATGCAACATTTGGAACAGGACCAGTTTAGAGGATGTCAATCTTTAGACAAACATTCTTGTAAGAACAGATACTTCAGTTGTATTTTTTTAGAGAAAGATTATTTAATTTCACCAACATCACCGTCATCATCATCGTTATTAAGATCATCATCTTCAACATCAGCATCAGCATCATTAAGATCATCATCATCAACATCAGCATCATCATCATCATCAGCAGCAGCATCAGCATCATTAAGACCATCATCAACATCAGCATGTCAATATCAACATCAGCATCAGCATCATTAAGATCATCATCATCAACATCAGCATCACCAACATCAGCGTCATTAAGTTAATCATCATCATCAGCATCATTAAGATCATCATCAACATCAGCATCATCATCATCAGCAGCAGCAGCAGCAGCATCAGCATCAGCATCATTAAGATCATCATCAACATCAGCATGTCAATATCAGCATCAGCATCATTAAGATCATCATAATCAACATCAGCATCACCAACATCAGCATCATTAAGTTAATCATCATCATCAGCATCATTAAGATCATCATCATCAACATCAGCATGTCAATATCAACATCAGCATCAGCATCATTAAGATCAGCATCATCAACATCAGCATCACCAACATCAGCGTCATTAAGTTAATCATCATCATCAGCATCATTAAGATCATCATCATCAACATCAGCATCATCATCATCAGCAGCAGCATCAGCATCATTAAGATCATCATCAACATCAGCATGTCAATATCAGCATCAGCATCATTAAGATCATCATCAACATCAGCATCATCAGCAGCAGCATTGTTCAGCATTATATAAATACAGTCTATTATACAGCATTATTCACATGTGAATAATGCTGTATAATAGACTATTATTCACATGTGAATAATATAAATACAGTCTATTATACAGCATTATTAAAATGTGAATAATATAAAAAGTGTCTATTATACAGCATATTATACTATTACCACTATACTTTTTATTTCCAAAAACGTGCTAGCTGGATGCTAATGTACACTGGCTCTGCTATGGACATGTCACAGATGAACATTAGCGATTTTACATGCGATTTCAAGACCTCAAAATGTGTCAATGGAAACTACAACTAAGCCGCCCGGTGCGTCATCAGCACAATACTTACAGCATTAACACTTCTCAAGGGGCAACAGACAGCATTCTTTATGCTGGTGCAACATCACAAGGTTTTTGAGCGACTACAAACAAAAATGATGACCCAGGTCTGAGCTGGACTGCCATGGCAGTAGTTTTACGGGGACGGGTCCTGCTACCTAAAGGATCCAATCCCTGCTTTTCTTCCTCATGTGTCAAACATGGCACAGTCTGTCTGTTGCCACAGAAGGTCCAGGGAACACACCACGTCCATAGAGGTCCCGGGATCACGCCACGTCCACAGAGGTCCCAAGAACACGCCACGTAAAAAAAAGGACCCGAGAACACGCCACATCCATAGTGGTCCTGAGAACACGCCACATCCATAGTGGTCCTGAGAACACAACACGTCCATAGAGGTCTCGAGAACACAACACGTCCACAGAGGTCTCGAGAACACAACACGTCCATAGAGGTTTCGAGAACACAACACGTCCATAGAGGTTTCAAGAACACGCCATGTCCATAGAGGTCCCGAGAACACGCCACGTCCATAGAGGTCCAGAGAACACAACACGTCCATAGAGGTCCCGAGAACACAACACGTCCACAGAGGTCCCGAGAACACACCACGTCCATAGAGGTCCCGAGAACACAACACGTCCACAGAGGTCCCGAGAACACACCACGTCCATAGAGGTCCCGAGAACACAACACGTCCACAGAGGTCCCGAGAACACACCACGTCCATAGAGGTCCCGAGAACACGCCACGTCCATAGTGGTCCCGAGAACACGCCACGTCCATAGTGGTCCCGAGAACACGCCACGTCCATAGAGGTCCAGAGAACAAAACACGTCCATAGAGGTCTAGAGAACACAACACGTCCATAGAGGTCCCGAGAACACGCTACATCCATAGAGGTCCTGAGAACACAACACGTCCATAGAGGTCTCGAGAACACAACACGTCCACAGAGGTCCCGAGAACACAACACGTCCATAGAGGTCCTGAGAACACGCCACGTCCATAGAGGTCCCAGAACACACCACGTCCATAGTGGTCCTGAGAACACAACACGTCCATAGAGGTCCTGAGAACACGCCACGTCCATAGAGGTCCCAGAACACACCACGTCCATAGTGGTCCTGAGAACACAACACGTCCATAGAGGTCTCGAGAACACAACACGTCCATAGAGGTCCCGAGAACACGCCACGTCCATAGAGGTCCCGAGAACACGCCACGTCCATAGAGGTCTCGAGAACACAACACGTCCATAGAGGTTTCGAGAACACGCCATGTCCATAGAGGTCCCGAGAACACGCCACGTCTATAGAGGTCCCGAGAACACACCACGTCCACAGAGGTCTAGAGAACACGCCACGTCCACAGAGGTCCCGAGAACACAACACGTCCATAGAGGTCCAGAGAACACAACACGTCCATAGAGGTCCCGAGAACACGCCACGTCCACAGAGGTCCCGAGAACACACCACGTCCATAGAGGTCCCGAGAACACAACACGTCCATAGAGGTCTAGAGAACACACCACGTCCATAGAGGTCCCGAGAACACAACACGTCCATGGAGGTTTCGAGAACACGCCACGTCCATAGAGGTCCCGAGAACACGCCATGTCCATAGAGGTCCCGAGAACACGCCACGTCTATAGGGGTCCCGAGAACACACCACGTCCACAGAGGTCTAGAGAACACGCCACGTCCACAGAGGTCCCGAGAACACAACACGTCCATGGAGGTTTCGAGAATACGCCATGTCCACAGAGGTCCCGAGAACACGCCACGTCCATGGAGGTTTCGAGAACACGCCATGTCCATAGAGGTCCCGAGAACACGCCACGTCTATAGGGGTCCCGAGAACACACCACGTCCACAGAGGTCTAGAGAACACGCCACGTCCACAGAGGTCCCGAGAACACAACACGTCCATGAAGGTTTCGAGAACACAACACGTCCATAGAGGTCCCGAGAACACGCCACGTCCATGGAGGTTTCGAGAACACGCCACGTCCATAGAGGTCCCGAGAACACAACACGTCCATGGAGGTTTCGAGAACACAACACGTCCACAGAGGTCCCGAGAACACGCCACGTCCATGGAGGTTTCGAGAACACGCCATGTCCATAGAGGTCCCGAGAACACGCCACGTCTATAGGGGTCCCGAGAACACACCACGTCCACAGAGGTCTAGAGAACACGCCACGTCCACAGAGGTCCCGAGAACACAACACGTCCATAGAGGTCCAGAGAACACAACACGTCCATAGAGGTCCCGAGAACACGCCACGTCCACAGAGGTCCCGAGAACACAACACGTCCATAGAGGTCCAGAGAACACAACACGTCCATAGAGGTCCCGAGAACACGCCACGTCCACAGAGGTCCCGAGAACACAACACGTCCATAGAGGTCTAGAGAACACACCACGTCCATAGAGGTCCCGAGAACACAACACGTCCACAGAGGTCCCGAGAACACAACACGTCCATGGAGGTTTCGAGAACACGCCATGTCCATAGAGGTCCCGAGAACACGCCACGTCTATAGGGGTCCCGAGAACACACCACGTCCACAGAGGTCTAGAGAACACGCCACGTCCACAGAGGTCCCGAGAACACAACACGTCCATAGAGGTCCAGAGAACACAACACGTCCATAGAGGTCCCGAGAACACGCCACGTCCACAGAGGTCCCGAGAACACAACACGTCCATAGAGGTCTAGAGAACACACCACGTCCATAGAGGTCCCGAGAACACAACACGTCCACAGAGGTCCCGAGAACACAACACGTCCATAGAGGTCCAGAGAACACGCCACGTCCACAGAGGTCCCGAGAACACACCACGTCCACAGAGGTCCCGAGAACACAACACGTCCATGGAGGTTTCGAGAACACAACACGTCCACAGAGGTCCCGAGAACACGCCACGTCCATGGAGGTTTCGAGAACACGCCATGTCCATAGAGGTCCCGAGAACACGCCACGTCTATAGGGGTCCCGAGAACACACCACGTCCACAGAGGTCTAGAGAACACGCCACGTCCACAGAGGTCCCGAGAACACAACACGTCCATAGAGGTCCAGAGAACACAACACGTCCATAGAGGTCCCGAGAACACGCCACGTCCACAGAGGTCCCGAGAACACAACACGTCCATAGAGGTCCAGAGAACACAACACGTCCATAGAGGTCCCGAGAACACGCCACGTCCACAGAGGTCCCGAGAACACAACACGTCCATAGAGGTCTAGAGAACACACCACGTCCATAGAGGTCCCGAGAACACAACACGTCCACAGAGGTCCCGAGAACACAACACGTCCATGGAGGTTTCGAGAACACGCCATGTCCATAGAGGTCCCGAGAACACGCCACGTCTATAGGGGTCCCGAGAACACACCACGTCCACAGAGGTCTAGAGAACACGCCACGTCCACAGAGGTCCCGAGAACACAACACGTCCATAGAGGTCCAGAGAACACAACACGTCCATAGAGGTCCCGAGAACACGCCACGTCCACAGAGGTCCCGAGAACACAACACGTCCATAGAGGTCTAGAGAACACACCACGTCCATAGAGGTCCCGAGAACACAACACGTCCACAGAGGTCCCGAGAACACAACACGTCCATAGAGGTCCAGAGAACACGCCACGTCCACAGAGGTCCCGAGAACACACCACGTCCACAGAGGTCCCGAGAACACAACACGTCCATGGAGGTTTCGAGAACACAACACGTCCACAGAGGTCCCGAGAACACGCCACGTCCATGGAGGTTTCGAGAACACGCCATGTCCATAGAGGTCCCGAGAACACGCCACGTCTATAGGGGTCCCGAGAACACACCACGTCCACAGAGGTCTAGAGAACACGCCACGTCCACAGAGGTCCCGAGAACACAACACGTCCATAGAGGTCCAGAGAACACAACACGTCCATAGAGGTCCCGAGAACACGCCACGTCCACAGAGGTCCCGAGAACACAACACGTCCATAGAGGTCTAGAGAACACGCCATGTCCATAGAGGTCCCGAGAACACGCCACGTCTATAGGGGTCCCGAGAACACACCACGTCCACAGAGGTCTAGAGAACACGCCACGTCCACAGAGGTCCCGAGAACACAACACGTCCACAGAGGTCCCGAGAACACAACACGTCCATAGAGGTCCAGAGAACACAACACGTCCATAGAGGTCCCGAGAACACGCCACGTCCATAGAGGTCCCGAGAACACAACACGTCCACAGAGGTCCCGAGAACACAACACGTCCATGGAGGTTTCGAGAACACGCCATGTCCATAGAGGTCCCGAGAACACGCCACGTCTATAGGGGTCCCGAGAACACACCACGTCCACAGAGGTCTAGAGAACACGCCACGTCCACAGAGGTCCCGAGAACACAACACGTCCATAGAGGTCCAGAGAACACAACACGTCCATAGAGGTCCCGAGAACACGCCACGTCCACAGAGGTCCCGAGAACACAACACGTCCATAGAGGTCTAGAGAACACACCACGTCCATAGAGGTCCCGAGAACACAACACGTCCACAGAGGTCCCGAGAACACAACACGTCCATAGAGGTCCAGAGAACACGCCACGTCCACAGAGGTCCCGAGAACACACCACGTCCACAGAGGTCCCGAGAACACAACACGTCCATGGAGGTTTCGAGAACACAACACGTCCACAGAGGTCCCGAGAACACGCCACGTCCATGGAGGTTTCGAGAACACGCCATGTCCATAGAGGTCCCGAGAACACGCCACGTCTATAGGGGTCCCGAGAACACACCACGTCCACAGAGGTCTAGAGAACACGCCACGTCCACAGAGGTCCCGAGAACACAACACGTCCATAGAGGTCCAGAGAACACAACACGTCCATAGAGGTCCCGAGAACACGCCACGTCCACAGAGGTCCCGAGAACACAACACGTCCATAGAGGTCTAGAGAACACGCCATGTCCATAGAGGTCCCGAGAACACGCCACGTCTATAGGGGTCCCGAGAACACACCACGTCCACAGAGGTCTAGAGAACACGCCACGTCCACAGAGGTCCCGAGAACACAACACGTCCACAGAGGTCCCGAGAACACAACACGTCCATAGAGGTCCAGAGAACACAACACGTCCATAGAGGTCCCGAGAACACGCCACGTCCACAGAGGTCCCGAGAACACAACACGTCCATAGAGGTCTAGAGAACACGCCACGTCCATAGAGGTCCCGAGAACACAACACGTCCACAGAGGTCCCGAGAACACAACACGTCCATGGAGGTTTCGAGAATACGCCACGTCCACAGAGGTCCCGAGAACACGCCACGTCCATGGAGGTTTCGAGAACACGCCATGTCCATAGAGGTCCCGAGAACACGCCACGTCTATAGGGGTCCCGAGAACACACCACGTCCACAGAGGTCTAGAGAACACGCCACGTCCACAGAGGTCCCGAGAACACAACACGTCCATGAAGGTTTCGAGAACACAACACGTCCATAGAGGTCCCGAGAACACGCCACGTCCATGGAGGTTTCGAGAACACGCCACGTCCATAGAGGTCCCGAGAACACAACACGTCCATGGAGGTTTCGAGAACACAACACGTCCACAGAGGTCCCGAGAACACGCCACGTCCATGGAGGTTTCGAGAACACGCCATGTCCATAGAGGTCCCGAGAACACGCCACGTCCACAGAGGTCTAGAGAACACGCCACGTCCACAGAGGTCCCGAGAACACAACACGTCCATAGAGGTCCAGAGAACACAACACGTCCATAGAGGTCCCGAGAACACGCCACGTCCACAGAGGTCCCGAGAACACACCACGTCCATAGAGGTCCCGAGAACACAACACGTCCATAGAGGTCTAGAGAACACACCACGTCCATAGAGGTCCCGAGAACACAACACGTCCATGGAGGTTTCGAGAACACGCCATGTCCATAGAGGTCCCGAGAACACGCCACGTCCATAGAGGTCCCGAGAACACGCCATGTCCATAGAGGTCCCGAGAACACGCCACGTCTATAGGGGTCCCGAGAACACACCACGTCCACAGAGGTCTAGAGAACACGCCACGTCCACAGAGGTCCCGAGAACACAACACGTCCATGGAGGTTTCGAGAATACGCCATGTCCACAGAGGTCCCGAGAACACGCCACGTCCATGGAGGTTTCGAGAACACGCCATGTCCATAGAGGTCCCGAGAACACGCCACGTCTATAGGGGTCCCGAGAACACACCACGTCCACAGAGGTCCCGAGAACACAACACGTCCATGAAGGTTTCGAGAACACAACACGTCCATAGAGGTCCCGAGAACACGCCACGTCCATGGAGGTTTCGAGAACACGCCACGTCCATAGAGGTCCCGAGAACACAACACGTCCATGGAGGTTTCGAGAACACAACACGTCCACAGAGGTCCCGAGAACACGCCACGTCCATGGAGGTTTCGAGAACACGCCATGTCCATAGAGGTCCCGAGAACACGCCACGTCTATAGGGGTCCCGAGAACACACCACGTCCACAGAGGTCTAGAGAACACGCCACGTCCACAGAGGTCCCGAGAACACAACACGTCCATAGAGGTCCAGAGAACACAACACGTCCATAGAGGTCCCGAGAACACGCCACGTCCACAGAGGTCCCGAGAACACAACACGTCCATAGAGGTCCAGAGAACACAACACGTCCATAGAGGTCCCGAGAACACGCCACGTCCACAGAGGTCCCGAGAACACAACACGTCCATAGAGGTCTAGAGAACACACCACGTCCATAGAGGTCCCGAGAACACAACACGTCCATAGAGGTCTAGAGAACACACCACGTCCATAGAGGTCCCGAGAACACAACACGTCCATGGAGGTTTCGAGAACACGCCATGTCCATAGAGGTCCCGAGAACACGCCACGTCTATAGGGGTCCCGAGAACACACCACGTCCACAGAGGTCTAGAGAACACGCCACGTCCACAGAGGTCCCGAGAACACAACACGTCCATAGAGGTCCAGAGAACACAACACGTCCATAGAGGTCCCGAGAACACGCCACGTCCACAGAGGTCCCGAGAACACAACACGTCCATAGAGGTCTAGAGAACACACCACGTCCATAGAGGTCCCGAGAACACAACACGTCCACAGAGGTCCCGAGAACACAACACGTCCATAGAGGTCCAGAGAACACGCCACGTCCACAGAGGTCCCGAGAACACACCACGTCCACAGAGGTCTAGAGAACACGCCACGTCCACAGAGGTCCCGAGAACACAACACGTCCATGGAGGTTTCGAGAACACAACACGTCCACAGAGGTCCCGAGAACACGCCACGTCCATGGAGGTTTCGAGAACACGCCATGTCCATAGAGGTCCCGAGAACACGCCACGTCTATAGGGGTCCCGAGAACACACCACGTCCACAGAGGTCTAGAGAACACGCCACGTCCACAGAGGTCCCGAGAACACAACACGTCCATAGAGGTCCAGAGAACACAACACGTCCATAGAGGTCCCGAGAACACGCCACGTCCACAGAGGTCCCGAGAACACAACACGTCCATAGAGGTCTAGAGAACACGCCATGTCCATAGAGGTCCCGAGAACACGCCACGTCTATAGGGGTCCCGAGAACACACCACGTCCACAGAGGTCTAGAGAACACGCCACGTCCACAGAGGTCCCGAGAACACAACACGTCCACAGAGGTCCCGAGAACACAACACGTCCATAGAGGTCCAGAGAACACAACACGTCCATAGAGGTCCCGAGAACACGCCACGTCCACAGAGGTCCCGAGAACACAACACGTCCATAGAGGTCTAGAGAACACGCCACGTCCATAGAGGTCCCGAGAACACAACACGTCCACAGAGGTCCCGAGAACACAACACGTCCATGGAGGTTTCGAGAACACGCCATGTCCATAGAGGTCCCGAGAACACGCCACGTCTATAGGGGTCCCGAGAACACACCACGTCCACAGAGGTCTAGAGAACACGCCACGTCCACAGAGGTCCCGAGAACACAACACGTCCATAGAGGTCCAGAGAACACAACACGTCCATAGAGGTCCCGAGAACACGCCACGTCCACAGAGGTCCCGAGAACACAACACGTCCATAGAGGTCTAGAGAACACACCACGTCCATAGAGGTCCCGAGAACACGCCACGTCCACAGAGGTCCCGAGAACACAACACGTCCATAGAGGTCTAGAGAACACACCACGTCCATAGAGGTCCCGAGAACACAACACGTCCACAGAGGTCCCGAGAACACAACACGTCCATGGAGGTTTCGAGAACACGCCATGTCCATAGAGGTCCCGAGAACACGCCACGTCTATAGGGGTCCCGAGAACACACCACGTCCACAGAGGTCTAGAGAACACGCCACGTCCACAGAGGTCCCGAGAACACAACACGTCCATAGAGGTCCAGAGAACACAACACGTCCATAGAGGTCCCGAGAACACGCCACGTCCACAGAGGTCCCGAGAACACAACACGTCCATAGAGGTCTAGAGAACACACCACGTCCATAGAGGTCCCGAGAACACAACACGTCCACAGAGGTCCCGAGAACACAACACGTCCATAGAGGTCCAGAGAACACAACACGTCCATAGAGGTCCCGAGAACACGCCACGTCCACAGAGGTCCCGAGAACACACCGCATCCATAGAGGTCCCGAGAACACAACACGTCCATAGAGGTCTAGAGAACACACCACGTCCATAGAGGTCCTGAGAACACGCCACGTCCACAGAGGTCCTGAGAACACGCCACGTCCACAGAGGTCCCGAGAACACAACACGTCCATAGAGGTCCTGAGAACACAACACGTCCATAGAGGTCCCGAGAACACAACACGTCCATAGAGGTCCAGAGAACACGCCACGTCCATAGAGGTCCAGAGAACACAACACATCCATAGAGGTCTAGAGAACACAACACGTCCATAGAGGTCTAGAGAACACAACACGTCCATAGAGGTCTAGAGAACACAACACGTCCATCGAGGTCCACAACAGAGCAGATGTGTCTCACCGACAGGAAGTGTCCTAATTTCCATCACCATTACTGAATCACCTGTCCAGGTGCCGTGCGAGTCACATGACAGGAAGCAGGGGCGGCACATCTGGCGCCAATCAGCAGGAAGGCATCAGCCTTGACAGACTAACTGTCACGCGGCCACCCTCGCCTTGGTCTCAGTCTTAGTCTTAGCCAGAGTCCAGATCCTCCTTTTCTTTTCCGGCCTGACTCCCGCCGGTGTGGTTTTTGTCCCCGGGTGTGTTTGCACAGATGACTGCATAATTGCCTTCATTCCCCGAGACCCCGACCCTCCTCAAGCCTTCTTTCCCGGAAAATGGGGGACAGGGGGAGAGGTGGAGGGGGGGGTGGAGGGGGGGTGTTGTGGGTACCACGCTGCTAAATGTGCGCAGACACCTAAATATGTGGGAAGACGGTGTGGGGGCCTGGTCCCCTTAAAGCTGCCCACACAAGCCTGCAGGAACTTCCCTTGAGGATTGGAACCTACAGTACAAGGTCTGACTGCAGCCATACCAAAACCCACCCCTAACGACCCAGTTACCTGCTAGTTCTCGGGTAACTGGGCTAATCACCAATGCTCCTGATTACCAGGTTTTCGGGATACGAGTGTGGGGATGAGAACCGTTTGGGTACTCGACGTGTACCAGTTTTTAGTACTGGGGTTGTACGGAATACCGCGGTACTAATGAATGAAATACAATTATATACTGTCTTAGGGCAGCACGGTGGGACAGGGGTTAGTGCGTCTGCCTCACAATACAAAAGTCCTGAGTAGTCCTGAGTTTAATCCCGGGCTCGGGATCTTTCTGTGTGGAGTTTGCATGTTCTCCCCGTGACTATGTGGGTTCTACTCCGGCTTCCTCCCACCTCCAAAGACATGCACCTGGGGATAAGCCCCTCCCACCTCCAACCTGGGGATAGGCCCCTCCCACCTCCAAAGACATGCACCTGGGGATAGGCCCCTCCCACCTCCAAAGACATGCACCTGGGGATAGGCCCCTCCCACCTGCACCTGGGTATAGGCCCCTCCCACCTGCACCTGGGGATAGGTTGATTGGCAACACTAAATGGTCCCTAGTGTGTGAATGTTGTCTATCTGTGTTGGCCCTGCGATGAGGTGGCGACTTGTCCAGAGTGTAACCCGCCTTCCGCTGGAATGCAGCTGACATAGGCACCAGCACCCCCCGCAACCCCATAAGAGACAAGCGGTAGGAAATGGATGGATGGTTTAAACTCCCTTGCGCATATGTGTTGTTTTCATTCACATATTTGAAGGCGTTAAAATTGCCATGTAAAAGTGCTAATGCTAATCTGTAGCATGTCAGTAGCAATGCATGTTAGCATCATGCTAGTGTATTTTTTTAAAAGTACAGCCTTATTTACTTATTTTGGAGCGTTTATATTCCCTTTTTTTTTTGCCGATGTCGAAAATGTCAACATTACAGAGAGAAAGTTGGGTGTAGTCTGCTCTCGGTGCTGCTGGAGTGCTCTCTCCACATGTGGAGCAGGCAGACATTTTAAGTCAGGAGGTTGAGTTGCCTCAGGGGTCGTCAGACTCAACCCGGGACCAAAACAACTATTCTTACTGGCCAGCCGGGCATGGACATGACTTTTGTGGTCCCAAGCATGGGAAGGAAGTGAAAGTGAAAGTGAAAGTGAAAGTGAAAGTGAAAGACAACGCTGGGAAGAAGAAGTGGTGGACGATATTCATTGAATTAAAGAAGGAAATCATCAAAAATATGACTAGCTATCCTAGAGCAGAATGCCAGCCAAGAACATTGAATTGATATCAAAAAGGCAGACATTTATCCATGAAAATGTTGCTGCATTTCAAAGGAGAGGTCCACTTTCCCAAGGTAAATACCGTACATATTTGTACATTCCTTCATAAAACTACTGTAGTTGTGACACTTTAGCATTTGAAATCAAATATGGACATATTATACGGCGTAGCAAACTGAAAACCTGATAAAAAGATTGACTATAAAGATAAATAACGCTTAGAAGGACTTACTTTCTACCCAGTCTTCTTCAGGCCTGTCATGTTGGCACTTGGACCTTCTCTTGGACTTGCAGGCCAAGTGAAGAAGGACTAGCCTAGTGTCAAATGATGAAGGTGGACCCCGACTTAAACAAGTTGAAAAACTTATTGGGGTGTTACCATTTAGTGGTCAATTGTACACAATATGTACTGTACTGTGCAATCTACTAATTAAAGTAACAATCAATCAATCAAAACTGGGAAGAATGTGGATTCAGGATTAGTCCATGCCGTCTCTTCTCGGTGGTTACGTGGCTTCTCGAGGACTGTCCACAAACCATGCAAGACTCTTGGAAAATGTAATTGTAGTTTCAGCATCAGACCCCAAAGAAGACTTGGTTGGGACCAGAGGTGGGTAGAGGAGCCAGAAACTGTACTCAAGTAAGAGTACTGTTACTTTACAGATGTATTACTCAAGTAAAAGTACTGTTACTTTACAGATGTATTACTCAAGTAAAAGTACTGTTACTTTACAGATGTATTACTCAAGTAAAAGTATTGTTACTTTACAGATGTATTACTCAAGTAAAAGTAAGGAGTAGTCACCCAAATATTTACTTGACTAAAAGTAAAAAGTATGTTGTGAAAAAACTACTCAAGTACTGAGTAACTGATGAGTAACCTGTTCCTTTAATGATGACGGCAACAAGTAATGCACAAAAACATAAAAATAGCAATGAACACATTCAGAGCCAGGAATATCAACTAAAACAATAATATATATTAAATAATATATATTTGGTTTTACACTGTATTAAAAAAAATTTGAAAATGAATTTTACCTTTGCAAGCTCATTATACTATTGGCTAAGTTTTATATTCATAAATGTAAGTTTCTCAATATCCGACCTGTTTTTTGTGCCTTTAAAAAAGATTTAGAACTCTACATTAAAACAGTCTACCTCTAACAACCAAAAAGCTGTGAAAACGATGCTGTGTTCCAAATTTAAGTTATTTACTGAGATGTCTTTGCACTTTCTTTATTTGATTTATATATTTTGAATTCTATTTTAGTTACTTTGAATTTACAACCCCCTGGCGCTGTTTTGTACGGTTTTAATACAGTTTTGTACTGTTTTTGTACTTTGATTATTATTTTCAACTGTTTGTAAATGTTGAAATTTATGAATAAAGGTTTGTAAAAAAGAAAAAAGTGTGCAGTTAATCATGTGACCGCCTGGCTCTGTTTGATTGGTGAAACAGAGTCAAACGTCACCAGTCACTGCATTTGATTAGTGAAACAGAGTCAAACGTCACCAGTCACTGCATTTGATTGGTGAAACGGAGTCAAACGTCACCAGTGACTGCATTTGATTGGGGAAACGGAGTCAAAGGTCACCAGTGACTGCATTTGATTGGTGAAACGGAGTCAAAGGTCACCAGTGACTGCATTTGATTGGTGAAACGGAGTCAAAGGTCACCAGTGACTGCATTTGATTGGTGAAACGGAGTCAAACGTCACCAGTGACTGCATTTGATTGGTGAAACGGAGTCAAATGTCACCAGTGACTGCATTTGATTGGTGAAACGCAGGCATGTGATGGATCCTACTTTGAAGGCCTGTCTGACGAAACAAAACAAACAAAGCGTGCATTAACAGATCGATACAAATCAGTAGCGAGTAGCGAGCTGAATGTAGATAAACAGAGCGGAGTAAAAGTAGCGTTTCTTCTCTATAAATATACTGAAGTAAAAGTAAAAGTATGTTGCATTAAAACTACTCTTAGAAGTACAATTTATCCCAAAAGTTACTGAAGTAGTTGTGTTGTAGTAAATGTAGCGTGTTACTAGCCACCTGTGGGTGGGACAGTCAGGGTGACCTGCACGTGACCTTATGTTCAAGGACAAAGCATATTCACATTGCATCTCAGTGAGGTTAACTTTCAGTTTTGATAGCTGCCAAGGTGAACACAAGCATGAGAGCCTGGTAGAGATAGTTCCAGACCTTGGACAGAACTGTAAAGTCCTAGTGACCCCCAGGGGGTAACATACTAAAGCGCTGCAAGAATGGAAGTGAGGCCACTTGACTGCTGGAGAGGTTTTCCAAGCAGTCAAGTCCGAGGCCACGTGTGTTTAATGGCCTTCCAACTAGCAAATGTTGTGTTTGGCCCGAGAAGAAAACAAGTATTTCTGCGCAGCAAATTTATTAAAACCATTCTTTGCCTCTCTGGGTGGCTGCTGGCTAATCTGCGTCCGTGAGGCGGCGTGGAGGCGCTCCAAAACAAACCTCTGCTCGCAGACAACGGCCTGTAATGTCTTTTTTCTCCCACAATGATCCTTGCAAGGCCAACTAGGACCTTTGTGTTTCTTGCCTGCTGGAGTCCTTCATGTGCACACTCATCATCACATGCAGCTCACTACACTATTCAAGTGGCTTTCTGCCTCATTCCTGTGAGAATCCTGCGCGGGCGGGACTGAAGCATTAGGGAGTGGGGGTCGGTTGATTTCAACGGGACTAGCTGCAGTGTGCTTAAACCACCACCGGGTAGCTTTTGTGAGTGTGCAGAGATGTTTTCAATCTTTCCCCTCATGCATTGCAATATAAATCAATCAATCAATGTTTATTTATATAGCCCCAAATCACAAATGTCTCAAAGGACTGCACAAATCATTACGACTACAACATCCTCGGAAGAACCCACAAAAGGGCAAGGAAAACTCACACCCAGTGGGCAGGGAGAATTCACATTCAGTGGGACGCCAGTGACAATGCTGACTATGAGAAACCTTGGAGAGGACCTCAGATGTGGGCACCCCCCCCCCCCCCCCCCCCTCTAGGGGACCGAAAGCAATGGATGTGGAGCTGGTCTAACATGATACTGTGAAAGTTCAATCCATAGTGGCTCCAACACAGCCGCCAGAGTTCAGTTCAAAGCGGATCCAAGACAGCAGCGAGAGTCCTGTCCACAGGAAACCATCTCAAGCGGAGGCGGATCAGCAGCGTAGAGATGTCCCCAACCGATACAGGGGTGTGGTTTTGATTTTTTTTTTTTTTAACAGTGCTTGGACATTTCTTATACTATTTACAAAGTTCAGTGAGCAGGTTGTGTTATATGCAAGTTTTTTGTTTTGTTTTTTGCGCCATGAATACGAAAGGTTGTTGGGATTGGGTCATAAATGTAATGCTGTGTTAAATCCACTTCTAAGCAAGATTTTTGATTTATTATTCATTCATTTGGAGACAACCAGTTCCTTCACCGAACTCATGAGTAGACGCAGTAGTGTAGACACCCCCATGTTATAGCCTTATTCCCACAGGAAATAAGTTATTTTTCCTCCTCAAAATTCTACACACAATTCCCAATAAAGACATCATTTCAAATATTTCAAATACGACATTAACCAAACACGCTTATTTACATACATTAATTGTTTCCAAATGGTTTTTCGTGAACACGGCTGATAAAACAAAATGTCAGTCATGGTCATGGAGCCATTAGCTGCGCAAGCTAGCTCTCCAATCAGCTAAACAGACTCAATAACTCAACGCTGCCGTTTTGGTGAATTTACTGAGGAATTTGTGAAAGTGAAACAATACAAAAAGAATGCTGTTGTAAGTTAATAATATTAACACCGACTCTCATAAACATGTTAGCATATTAGCTCATGCAAACGACGCTAGCTTCATTACAATACGATAGCAGGTACAAATACACCCGAAGAAACTCTTACAGACATCACACATGGGATGCTTTAGTGCAGGGGTAGGGAACCTGTGGCTCTTTTGATGACTACATATGGCTCTCAGATAATTATATTTATATAGCGCTTTTCTCTAGTGACTCAAAGCGCTTTACATAGTGAAACCCAATATCTGAGTTACATTTAAAGCAGTGTGGGTGGCACTGGGGGCAGGTGTGTAAAGTGTCTTGCCCAAGGACACAAAGGCAGTGACTAGGATGGCGGAAGTGGGAATCGAACCTGGAACCCTCAGCTTGCTAGCACGGCCACTCTACCAACCGAGCTATGCCGAGTAACCGTGTAATACTCTTCCATATCAGTAGGTGGCAGTTGGTAGCTAATTGCTTTGTAGATGTGGGAAACAGCGGGAGGCAGAGTGCAGGTAAAAAGGTGTCTAATGCTTAAACCAAGAGGTGGGGAACCTATGGCTCGAGAGCCAGATGACTGCATCTGGCTCTCAAATAAATCTTAGCTGACATTGCTTAACACGATAAGTAATGAATAATTCCGCTGGTAATCACAGTATCAAAAATAACGTTCAAATTATAAAACATTCTCAGGCATTTTAATCCAACCATCTGTTTTCTACCGCACCTGTTCAAGATTTCGCATTAATGGTAAGAAGTATTATATTTATTATTGGTTAACTTTTATAATAACCATGTTGTTAAAAAGAATAAGAGACTTATTATACTCTACAAATGTTGGTCATACTTAAAAATGCACAAATTTAGTTGTCTTCAGTGTTGAAAAATGTTATATGGCTCTTACGGAAATGAATTGTGAAATATTTGGCTTTCATGGCTCTCTCAGCCAAAAAGGTTCCCGACCCCTGCCTTAGTAGGTAAGAATTGTTTTAGTTATATTGTAAAACTTGAGTGATGAATGGAGAAAACATACGAGTAAAAACGCTATGGATGGCTAGAAGACTGAATGGCACTTGGACGTCCGGTTGAACGCACTAAATAGGAGGACAAACTCAGAATCAGAATCAGACATACTTTATCAATCCCTGAGGGGAAATTCAAATGTTCAGTCTAAATGGAAGGGCGAACTCATCTAAAAGATGGTGCATAAACAATAGCACACCTTTTCAGTGTCTTGGTATGTTTTGTTTGTTAAACTATTTGCATTATGGCCGTCAGCAAAGAAAAAGCCACAAATTAGCTGCGCTGTTTTAGAAGCAGCAGGCTTCAAAGCGTAGGAAACAAATAGCAGCTTGTAGTCTGGAATTGAGGGTGTTTTAGTGCGACTATAAGTAAGTGGACGTACCCTAAACTCCACTAAGGATGGCAGCGGGGTGAAAAAAGGGGGCGGTCTTTGGGAGCGAACCCCCCTGAGGGTGGCAGCCTGAATGGAGGTCTGTTTTGGACGCCACGCCGTCACCTAATGCCGCCTGACAGGTCGCGGAGAACGGGGGTCTCGGCTTACAGGCGGCGGTGGCGAAAGGTGGCAAGGCTGCCGGGAACAGTAGCGGGGGTCTTCTGAAGAACTGGACCCATGTGGCGTCACGGCCGCTAATTGGAGGAGTGAAGAAAGAAGGTAGATGGCGGTGCCTTCAGGGTCTCACATACCGGCCAGGAACAACAAGCGCCTTCATTATTGCATCCTGCATTCCGAGGTAGTTGACTTTCACAATAAAACAAATACAGACGGCGAGCGGGCATGGTTGTCAATCCCTCATGACCCCCCCCTTAAGAAAAATATCAAAAAGGCAGAATGTCTTCCAGCTGTTTGCTCAGCAAGTTCATGTCAGTCTGGCAAAGACTTCCAGGACATCCAAGACATGTTGGCAACATGAACGCCACTCCAGTCAGCCATGACGCATGCTAAATAACCACGGCTGCCTGCCTGGCTCCTCCCCCTCCAAACACATATTGGTGGGCACCTCTGGAAGGAAAAAGCCAAACCCGGCTCAGATTGGTAGGACTTGACCTTGTCCCGCTAGTTAGTTCCAGAAACACGTGCCAAACATCCCAGTTTGAGCTTCGTGGTGTCACCAACTTAACATATTCTACCTCCTCTTCACCTTAACTAGGCATTAAATCAAATGTTAAATATGTCAACAATAAGTAAAACAGAGAAGATAAAACATACATT
>NC_084639.1:371746-379246 GCF_033978795.1 Nerophis ophidion | reverse complement strand
ACCAGTAGACTAGTGCATGTGGTAGTGAGTGTGATGGTGTAACACAACACACCAGTAGACTAGTCCATGTGGTAGTGAGTGTGATGGTGTAACACAACACACCAGTAGACTAGTGCATGTGGTAGTGAGTGTGATGGTGTAACACAACACACCAGTAGACTAGTGCATGTGGTAGTGAGTGTGATGGTGTAACACAACACACCAGTAGACTAGTGCATGTGGTAGTGAGTGTGATGGTGTAACACAACACACCAGTAGACTAGTGCATGTGGTAGTGAGTGTGATGGTGTAACACAACACACCAGTAGACTAGTGCATGTGGTAGTGAGTGTGATGGTGTAACACAACACACCAGTAGACTAGTGCATGTGGTAGTGAGTGTGATGGTGTAACACAACACACCAGTAGACTAGTGCATGTGGTAGTGAGTGTGATGGTGTAACACAACACACCAGTAGACTAGTGCATGTGGTAGTGAGTGTGATGGTGTAACACAACACACCAGTAGACTAGTGCATGTGGTAGTGAGTGTGATGGTGTAACACAACACACCAGTAGACTAGTGCATGTGGTAGTGAGTGTGATGGTGTAACACAACACACCAGTAGACTAGTCCATGTGGTAGTGAGTGTGATGGTGTAACACAACACACCAGTAGACTAGTGCATGTGGTAGTGAGTGTGATGGTGTAACACAACACACCAGTAGACTAGTGCATGTGGTAGTGAGTGTGATGGTGTAACACAACACACCAGTAGACTAGTGCATGTGGTAGTGAGTGTGATGGTGTAACACAACACACCAGTAGACTAGTGCATGTGGTAGTGAGTGTGATGGTGTAACACAACACACCAGTAGACTAGTGCATGTGGTAGTGAGTGTGATGGTGTAACACAACACACCAGTAGACTAGTGCATGTGGTAGTGAGTGTGATGGTGTAACACAACACACCAGTAGACTAGTGCATGTGGTAGTGAGTGTGATGGTGTAACACAACACACCAGTAGACTAGTGCATGTGGTAGTGAGTGTGATGGTGTGGGACAGCAGACAAGTCCCCGTCTTTGTGTTGCAACATTTTAAAAAGAAGGAGTCAGATGCTGCATTCAGGGAGATGTCAACAACAACAATAGAAACTTGAGGCGACATGAACTCCACATGACCCCATTTGTTGCCCTATCTACCATGTCCTGAAACCACCTGTCTACCATGTCCTGAAACCACCTGTCTACCATGTCCTGAAACCACCTGTCTACCATGTCCTGCAAACCACCTGTCTACCATGTCCTGAAACCACTTGTCTACCATGTTCCGAAACCACCTGTCTACCATGTCCTGAAAACCACCTGTCTAGCATGTTCCGAAAGCACCTGTCTAGCATATCCACTTGCCATGGCTGGGAAGTGAAGTGAGGGCTTACCTTGACGTGGATCAGCAGAGTCAAGTTCCCATCAGCTGCGAGCCACCTGTCCGACCCTGATGAAATACACCTGCGTGGAACACACCTGTGAAGAACACAATCTGTGTCACAAGTCATAGAAATATTACTAGAGAAGTTTGATCTTGAAAATACTTTTCTCTGCTCCTCAAAGTTGTCACAATTCCTTCATGTATTTGTATTTATTTCCTTCTCATCAACTACCCTCAGGAATGTGGAACCTCAATACACTTTGTCTCCTTCTCACACTACTATATAATCTTCAGTGTTTCCCCCAGAAAATGTGTTAGTTAAGGTGGTGACTCTCCAGGGGGAGGGTGGGTGTCACTCAGCATGCCACCCTCACCTCTTCACCTGGTCGCTGCCACCACAGCCTGGGGGCCAATAGACTACAGACTGTGGTGAAGTAGGCCAGCTTCGTCGCATGAAGAAGCTTACAACTTTTGCTTGTGTTTTCCACTCCATTTGCTGAATGGCAATATACAATATACATCTCCATATTTATTCCGTAAAGTAAAAACAAAACAGTCGCAGTTACCTGAGATAGTAAAATAAGGACTAACAAAGTCAAATTAATGACTTACTGTAAACAAACGTTTGCAATAAGCGTTTGGAAAAAAAAGAGTTAAAAGTGGGGACACATGCTGACCTACAACATGCTCAACTCCATCCATCCATCCATTTCCTACAGCTTGTCCCTTTTGGGGTGTCTCCTTAATTTAGTACAGCATCGGGGAAGCCCGTAGTTGATTTTTATTCAGTAAATGTTATTTTTGTATCAACATGTGATAGCAGGGACCCTGCCATTCAAAACTAGGCTTCTACATTACTAATGATTCATGTAACTATAGCTGAAAACATAATACAATAGCAATAGAAGAGACTATTCATCCCTGAACACCATGGAGTTCATGTTGGCTTTATGATTATATACACTATCAGAGACAGAAACTCTTCATTTAACATAATGTCCTTTTTTGCTGCTTCAACACGGAAAAAGGTCAAGTGAAATAACCTTATATATATATATATATATATATATATATATATATATACACACACACACACACATATATATATATACATTTATATACATACATATATATACATATACACACACATATATATACAATGTGTATGTATGCATATTTATACATATATATTTATATTATATATATTACATATACAAATATATACATACACACCCACACATATATATATTATATATACATATATATATATATAAAATGTGTATGTATACATATTTATACATATATATATTATACATATTTAAATATATTCAAATAAATGTATATATTTTATATTTTTGTTCATTATATATGTAAACATGTATATATAAATGTGTATATTTACATACATGTATACAAATAAACACATATATATTAATTGTTTATACTATACATTTACTATATATAAATGTATAAATAATGAACAAAAATATATAGATATGTTAATATGTATATTTAAATATGTATCAAAATATATATATGTATATATGTATATGCATATATTTATATAAATAAATCAACATACATCTTTTTTAATAAAAGTATAACACTCAAGGATGATCAGTATCAGCAGCATAAAATAGATATATAAATACATGAATACAATCTGTATAAATACACACACATAAAAACATACACGTGTGTATATATATAAATATATACATATATATACATATATATAACACAATGTGTATATATGTATGTATGTATGTATGATATATATATATATATATATATATATATATATATATATATATATATATATATATATATATACACAGTGGGACAAAAAGTATTTAGTCAGCCAGCGATTGTGCAAGTTCTCCCACTTCAAATGATGACAGAGGTCTGTCATTTTCATCATAGGTACACTTCAACTGGGAGAGACAGAATGTGGGGAAAAAAAATCCAGGAATTCACATTGAAGGAATTTGAAAGAATTTATTTGTAAATGATGGTGGAAAATAAGTATTTGGTCAAGCATTCAAAGCTCTCACTGATGGAAGGAGGTTTTGGCTCCAAATCTCAGGATACATGGCCCCATTCATTCTTTCCTTAACACGGATCAATCGTCCTGTCCCCTTAGCAGAAAAACAGCCCCAAAGCATGATGTTTCCACCCCCATGCTTCACAGTAGGTATGGTGTTCTTGGGATGCAACTCAGTATTCTTCTTCCTCCAAACACGACGAGTTGAGTTTATACCAAAATGGATACATGGATGATACAGCAGAGGATTGGGAGAATGTCATGTGGTCAGATGAAACCAAAATACAACTTTTTGCTATAAACTCAACTAGTCGTGTATTATTTTGTCTTTCTAATTTAACGATTACAGTAAATCTCTCGATCAAATTTAGGTTGATCCGTCTCTATAAAGTTTAAAAAAATCTTTATGGCCTTTCTGTAAAATAGATAACTAAGATAAGTTCTATTTTGGTTTCATCTGACCACATGACATTCTCCCATGTGCTCTCTGGCAAACTTCAGACAGGCCTGGACATGCACTGGCTTAAGCAGGGGGACACGTCTGGCACTGCAGGATTTGCTTCCCTGTCGGCGTAGTGTGTTACTGATGGTAACCTTTGTTACTTTGGTCTCAGCTCTCTGCAGGTCATTCACCAGGTCCCCCTGTGTGGTTCTGGGATTTTTGCTCACCGTTCTCATGATCATTTTGACCCCACGGGGTGAGATCTTGCGTGGAGCCCCAGATCGAGGGAGATTATCAGTGGTCTTGTATGTCTTCCATTTTCTGATAATTTCTCCCACAGTTGATTTTTTTCACACCAATCTGCTTGCCTATCGTAGATTCACTCTTCCCAGTCTGGTGCAGGTCTACAATTATTTTCCTGGTGTCCTTTTACAGCTCTTTGGTCTTGGCCATAGTGGAGTTTGGAGTCTGACTGTTTGAGGCGGTGGACAGGTGTCTTTGATACAGATAAGGAGTTCAAACAGGTTCCATTAATACAGGTAACGAGTGGAGGACAGAAGAGCTTCTTAAAGAAGAAGTTACAGGTCTGTGAGAGCCAGAGATCTTCCTTTAAAATTCCTACAATGTGAATTCATGGATTATTTTTCCACATTCTGTCTCTCACAGTTGAAGTGTACCTAGGATGAAAATGACAGACCTCTGTCATCATTTGAAGTGGGAGAACTTGCACAATCGCTGGCTGACTAAATACTTTTTTGTCCCACTATATATATGTATGTATATATATATGAAGAGTTCATATGCAAAAGCAGATAAATCCATTTTGACCGATTCTGTATATTAACGATTTTCTGCCTGCTGGTGTTGCCGGTACATGTGCAAGCGTACAATGGTTTATTTAATATCAACATAAGCAAGTCATGAAAGCCTAAACTTTTAAGAAATGCTGATGTAATGAATGGCTTTCAAATAAGAGTGTTTGATGTGGTTTTACGTCAAAAGCAGATATATCCAAATTATGATATGTTGCAAAAACAGATATCTCCAAAATCGTTTTCTTTGCGGTCGTTATTTCGCATAATATTCAAGATAAAGATAGAGAGAAAAACAGAACGTGAAATTTATCGAAAGCCACATTTCAAGGTAACAACTGTTCACATTTATTTACTTCATTATTTAACAGTTTCGATCCCTTGGTACGTAGAAATCTAGCTGTCCCTGCGAACATTGTTTTTTCGTACTTGCTAACCGGACATGCTTTTTTGGAACTGTGACCTCACATATTTACCTCGTGCTTTTCAGCACAAAATGAAAAAACAAAAAAAAACAGTGTTGCAATGAAGACAATGTTTTATTAATAAAAACAAGCACAAATGCTCAACCTGGTTTGCCTCTCAAAAACACTCCTGTGCAGATAACAGCTCACTCATCATCGCTATCGACATTAGCTCCATGCTCGACAACATCGTTTAACGCAGCGGTGTTAAACTCACGGACACGCGTGCTAGCGCCAACATCAAATAATAACTTCAACACGTCAGTTTTTTCGCTGGCTTAACAGTGTTCACAGGAGAAGCTTCCAAATGATTCATGCGTGGATAACAACACTGAGTGAGTCCGAGCGCGCTGCCATTTTGTTTGTCACGTGACCCCGTACTGCAGCGCTGGTTGGGCAAACGGATATATCGGCTTTTGTGGTAAATGATCCATGGCGCTTATCGGCCTTTGCAATAAATCGCTGAACTAAATGACGTTAAAAGCGGCATTTGTCCGCATTTGCAAACAAATTGATTTTGGTATACCACAATAGAAGTGGTGGACTATATATTACCGAGGCTGGGCTAAACTTTATCAAAATGGCGTTTATCGGTTTTTGCGTATGAACTCTTCATATATATATATATATATATATATATATATATATATATATATATATATATATATATATATATATCATGCAAAAGCAAGTATCGTCTCACTCACGGATGATTGGTATCAGTATCAGCAGCATAAAATAAGCTATAAAAGTGTGTGAGCTGCACTAAAGTACTTTAGATGTTATTGTTTCTTCATTTCTTGCAAAAGTTATGTATCACAGTTATGATTAGCTTACTGTAAGTTATTAGCGCTAGCATGTGTTGGTAGAAAGGGAGGAGAGGAACTGGAGGAAGTGTTGCAGTGCCTGATGTGGTCTTCAACCAGATGGCAGACACTACAAAGCTCGTATTTTCTCTCCTAATCAGCGCGAGGCGACACGACCTATCCGTGCATTCCAAGTGCAACAGGAAGGCTCGATTAGGTCTCAGAAGGAAGTTTGGGTGGAAAGTTGCGGTCAGCAAAAACAAAGCTTTGAGCGCAGATAAAAAAAAGTGAAGGACATTTACGATACATGGCAGGGAAGCTGATATTTAGCTTGGGAAACGCTTTCAAAAATGTTGTTAAGGATGTTTGAACTGGATTGAACAAGATCTGCTCTGTTTCTACTGGATCTCATTATTCATGTCGTTTGTCTTTATCTTAATTAACTGTGACAGCTTCACTGCTTTTGACTACAAACTACTCCTATTTTGATGAGCCTGCAGGCTCGCATGTGTGACACCACAAGGGACCTGGGAGTGCTTACCGAGGTCACTTTGTCTTCATCACAGACTCTTTTTTGATACTGAATTCGTGGAACGGAATTTTTGGCCTTTGAATTTTGTGAACAATATTTCAAATGATGCTGACAATTTCATTAAACAAACATGTGAGCAACAGATGTGTGCTTAAAAAAAGTGTGTTCAAATTCAGTGTGCAAACAAAATCAGTGTAAAACAAAACTCGAGTAGAAACTTTTTTTTGTAAGTCAACTAAATATGTGCTATTAATTATTTCCATGCACTGAATTTGTCAGAAATTCTAGTCACTGCCGTTGTGTCCTTGGGCAAGACTGCTCCCAGTGCCACCCACACTGCTTTAAATGGAAACATTAGATATTGGGTTTCACTATGTAAAGCGCTTTGAGTCATGAGAGAAAAAGCGCTATATAAAGTGAATTATATTTATATAGCGCTTTTTCTCTCGTGACTCATAGCACTTTACATAGTGAAACCCAATATCTAAGTTACATTCAAACCAGTGTGGGTGGCACTGGGAGCAGGTGGGTAAAGTGTCTTGCCCAAGGACACAACGGCAGTGACTAGGTTGGCAGAAGCGGGAATTGAACCTGCAACCCTCAAGTTGCTGGCACGGCCACTCTACCAACCGAGCTTCACTTCACATCGAAGAAGCAAACGTCATGAATGTTTTTGTGAGCAAGAAGTATGTATGTGCTCCAATCACTACATCACAAACACATAAGAATGATTGGAAAGTCAAGACAGCCATGACATCATCTTCTTTACAAGTGTACCTACACTTTTGACTTATATCTGTATACATACATAGATATGAATATCTATGTATATATACAAATATGTAGTATAAAATACAACTAACAATTGTAAATGATATAACAAACTGTCTGAATGGCAGTTATAAGACTGGCTGACTAACAACAAACTATTGTGGTCCCTCTGAGATGCAAGTGGTTGAGGTGCTATAGAAAGAGACCTGAGTGACGTAG